>NC_089205.1:16236226-16426226 GCF_963930695.1 Labrus bergylta | reverse complement strand
ACACACACACACATTTATTACTCCTTCTTTCGTCATACACACGACCATTTACACACACACAGCCCATCTTTCCACCACCACAGTGTCAACCTTTTGAACCAGGTTAGTATGTTTCCATGGAGGCAAACCGGAAACAGAAGCGGCAAACCCCCCTTTTTTTTTTTTCTCATTCTCTAATTTCTCTGTCTTCTTCTTCTTCTCCGCCTTTGTCTCACAAGTCTGGCTTGAGCTGCCGTAGCTTTATCCTTTCAAAACAAGAGCCTGATCACCTGCCAAGTTGTTTACTAGCATCCAAATGTGATGTTTCGGCTGTTCAACAGACAGAGAGAGGGAGAAAGAGTGACCCTAATCGTGGTGTCCCTCTGTCGCAATTATCTTCTCTCCCTGACATCCATCCCTCCCTCCTTCTATCTCTCCTCTATCTCTATCTCTGTCTCTCCTCCCTTGCTTCTTTTCGCGGTCGAACATAATTTGAGTGCAATTAACTTCCCTTAAAAGCCCTGGCTGCTTTAAACGCCGTGAATTAGAGGGGAGGCAGACACAGGGAGAAAGAAGAGGTGGGGGAGACAGAAGGGAGACTAGGGGCGAGGGAGACAGAGGCAATGAAAGAAAGGAGACAAGGGTGAGAGAGAAGGGAGAGGGAATGAAAGTCAATGTCACCATGGCTGGGGAGGATAGAGGTGTGTTTGACCTCACTAACAGAGACAGTAAAACACTTGAGCTGGCCCTGTTGCTGCTGTGAGCTGTCATTGTACTGTACCTTGTAAAACACTGAGGGGATCTCCAGCTACTCTGTTGTTGCACTTGCTCAATAAAGTCTGAGTAGTTTGTGTTCCAAGTATTAAATCAACTACAAAATGTACTTCTATGGAAATGTCACTATTTTCTTCTGTAATAACCTGACCTGAATTAAGATACAGTACATTGCAATCATAGACTGTGTGTAAATAAGGCTCTATCTCCTTCCATTATACAAACTTGAAGCCAAAACATTGCCTAGTCGAGCGCAGACATATTGTGCTGGTGATATAATTTAGAGCCAAGAAATGTGCAGAAGGGAATCTAGCTGGTGGAGCCACTGAATTGACCAAAACACACCGTGAACTTCTCACATAAACCAGCATGATATGAACTCATTATAATGTCAGACACCATGTAGCAAAATGCATTTTTGACGTGTTAATTAATTAAAGTTTGCAGCAGTTTACATGGATGACCTACTGTATACTGCAGCCATACAGCAGGGAGAGCTCTAAATCATTGGGATTTACTTTTGCTTTTCATTTATTATACAGTCTATGATTGCAATACAGGACATTTCTGAAAACAATTTGTTCTTTGGACGAAATAATGACTATGTCGTTTTTACAAATCTAGGTCATTAACTGCATTTGTTAATGTTGTGAATTTGTTAAAAAGTCAATGTTTGGCAACAATTACTGGGTGTCATAACATGACTTTTGTGTTCATGAAAACTGTTTAGGAGTTGAATTTCTATTAAACTCACTGGTTCAAATTAGGTCAGGATTTAAAGAAACATAGGAGGCTTTATAAATGATAAGGGGGTTAGATAGTTTGAGTGACAGGCGGGTGGGATTGGCTGCCTGATGGGTGCTAATTTCAGTCACTGAACACAAACTCCCAAATCTCCAATATGGTCAGTTTTGACTAAAATAAACAAAATGGCAACAACAACGGTGCCAAACGAGAGGATTAAAAACATTAGTCAACAAATAATGGTCAGATCTTGGTCAGCAACATCCATCTCTTAATCACAGTCAATGAGTTAGAGGTGAAACACGCTTCAAACTTTCAAGACCAGGAGGCTTTTTGAATCTAAAATCTACCGAACTTAGTGTAGTAGTGAGCAGCTGTTGTCTTATTCAGTGTTTGGGTTTAATTCCAATTAACGATTAATTGGTTAAAATTGTTAAATATACAATGTTGTATTGTTGATGCACCTTTTTCTCAGCCATAAGTGTGTTGGATACATGACTGATAGAAATGATGAAGTCAAAGCTACAAAGATAAAACTTAACTTAGGTAAAGATAAACCAGAATGATCTTTTATCTGGACATTTAAACAAGGAGGGAAATAGAACAAAAACAACTGTTCCCTAAAGCAGAATTGACTCAATATGTAGAGGTTTTGAAATATAAATGATCTCAAATAAAAGGGTTGAGTCCTTCGATGTGCTCTGTGAATACATACAAGAACGCACACACTAACACACAGTGAATGGAATGAATATCATGGGTCATTTTACTCTCCTTCCTTTCCTTTTTCGTTTGCTCCCTCCTTCCATAATCTGTCTCTCTCCTCCTTCTCTCTCTCCCTCCCTCTCTCTGTGAAGGTCATGCAATTGATTTTCCTCTGTCTATTCATTTTTCAAGACTGGCTTTGAAACGTGGGAAGCAGACAAAAGCCACACCGGCCCCTCCCCTTCCCTCCCCTTCCCTCCATACATCCCTCCCCTCTCCTCTTCTCTCCTCTCCTCTCCTCTCCTCTCCTCCATCCTCCACCTTCCTCTCCGCTCTCCACTGGCCCTCGCCCGTCCAAAAACCCTCGGACATGAGGGAGCGAGTGAAGGAATGCAACCTCCCCCTCCTCCTTTCCTTTCCTCAGACTCCTCTTCATCCTCTCATCTTTATTCCTTCTACATCGGTCCCTTCCCCTCCTCTCCTTTTCAGCTGGAACTCTGACCACATTCCACTAACAGAATTAAAGTCATGCATCACACTTAAAAACCCTGCCAATGCATTGTGGGTAGACTTGTTCAAACTGATGTCCAAATTAGCATTGCATTTTCAGCCTTGGCCCCGCTGAGGCTGTATGACCAGCTTGTAGAAATCTCCAAGCATTTAATAAATGACTTAAGATATCAGTAGAAGAAATGCCCGAAACAGTTCAGACTCTAATGTCATTTGCAGGTAGAACACGCTGCAATTCAGTGTGCTTTTAAATGCCTCACAATATCGGTGACCTTCGTGTAGCTGCTGCAGGATTCTTTATTTACAGCTATGGTTTACATTTGTCCCGAGCTTTTCATTGTAGTGTAAGCAGCACAACTCACATTTGTCTTTCTACTTCACTTTCAGCTTATGCGTGGGACAGCAAGGCTACCTGCACACCGACTTTTCTAAACAGCAGTTTTTTTTTGTCTGTCAAGGCCAAGAAAAGCAAAACAATTCACTACGTGTGAAGCTCACTGAAAGCCATGACTATGTGTGAGTATGTGACTATGACTATGAGTACGTATGGATATCACTCAGACATTCAGATTGTGCAGCGCTGCATGCCTGATTAGATATCGATGGATCCTTTTGGATTCACCCTTGATAATGTATGTTCTCTTTAGAAAAGGGCTATGCATGTTTTATAGAATAGAAGATATTTCAGTGGGATACTTTTGATTAACAGTGTGAAATTCAGATCATTATTATTACTGCTTTGTATTGAACTTCAATAGTTTCTAATTACTGTCTGTAAATACTCTGTGTGTGCCTTTTAAACGTAAAGTCATGATATCCTGTGTAGCTGTCGCAATAAGCATTAAAAAGATCAATGAGTGCGTTTACATGGACGTTAGTGTTACAGACTTCATTAAGTATCCTGTTGTGGTTGTGCATGTCATGCCATAGCACGGAAAGATGGTGTTAGTAATTACATTAACAAATGCTCTGTTTCCCCATGACAATAATGTGATAGTGAGCCAGCTTGCACAATACCATCACACTGAATCCGAGCCAGCCAATCAGAACTCAGTTATCATTAGTGAAATGATTTATACCTGTGCTTTTTTAACACTAATTTTCTTACTTTAAAAATGTCCTGATTTTTGTGGTATGCGATGTATCCTGAAGTGGACATTGAGTAGGTTTACATGGACTTAAACTTTTTTTTTAAGTATCCTCTTTTTGTGTTTGTGTAAACATCATATCCTAATTTTAGAAACAGGGATAAGCCCCGATCCAGATTTTGCGAGCCGGAGAACTCTAAGGGTGCGGTCACACTGGCCATCCGTACCGTGCCCAAGCACGCTTCAACCTTAAAGTCAAAAGTTTGTTTGGCCAGTGTGACCGCTCCGTGCCGTGTTCAGGTATGGTACACTTCCTTGGCTTTGGCACACTTTGGAGAGGTGTTTTTCGGCACGGTACACTTCATGCACGAGCACAAGCACGCGGGTACACAACGCTGACAGCCTTCATTATGGAGAAATCCAGAGTTTCATGGCTGTATCTGACTAAAATGACTCAAAGTAAGCTACAAAGTAGCTGTCATGTTCTCTGTGTTGTTCTCCGATGTGCGGCCGCGGACTCGGCCGCAGACTCGGCCGTGCATCTATATTATTTTTTTATTTATTTATGGCTGTGTCTGATTAAAATGGGTTAAAATAAGCATCAAAGTCAGTAAAGTAGCTGTCATGCTCTCTGTGTTGTTGACTGGGCGTCCCTTTTTTGTTCCTCTCTCTCGAGTCCGTCTGTTTGTAAACACGCTTCATAATAACATAAAGCGTGCATGTGTTGTATTACGACGTTATGTACAAGAGGTAATCATACTTAGGCCCGGCCAGTGTGACCGCGGGCCGGGAATGGCGCAGCGGGGGGCCAATCGTGCTTGAGTACGGCACGGTACGTATGGCCAGTGTGACCTCACCCTAAAAGAAAATGGGAAACCATGGCACATGGCACCGAATTTCCCTCTGGGATTAAAGTATTTCTGATTCTGATTCTGATTAATTCGCCTTACCCCGGTTTCTCCAAGCTGCTGACTACCTGCGCAGACAGGCAGCATCCCAACAAATCAAACAAAGCAGCAGCAGCTACAAGACCCTCTTACTTCTGGAGCGACAAAGACACAGAGTTTCACATCTGTGCTTTTCCTGCGATGGCAAGTCAAAATGTCTGCTGTGAACGAGCCTTTTCAAACGGCCATTAAGATTTAGGAACATTCTAAATATATGAGTGTTTTCTGGGGCCCTTTTTGGGGATCACCCCCTCCTCTACTTTTCAAAAACAAAAGTAATTTGTCAATTGCAACAATGACAACAAAGTTAATCTGACTCACATTTCTTACCAGCATCTCCAAAAGTCATGAAATGCTACCCCAACCCATGAGATCACTTAGTTCGCTTACATAGTTATGTAATTTGGATAAATTTGTAATGATGAAGACATGTTGGTTATTAAAAGGCCTTTCCAATAAAAAATATTGTCGTTCAAATCACAATTTAAATGATCTTGATAAAAGTATTGATTTGGTATTGTTAATAATATTTGGGTCGTGCATTAGCACCACTTTCTCATCTTTATAAATCAACATGTGAACAGGCATCAGGGTTTATATGGCGGTATAACGAGCCTACACACTCACACATCAGCATGGCTTCAACATGACACACATTTTTTGCACATATTTCCACAAATCGGTCAAGAACAGGCACGAACACAAAAATACACACATAAACACACACCTCTAATTGTAGCAGCATCGTTTCCCTTCAGTAATAGTAGCAATTAGACAGGCTTTATAATTACACTGTCCTCGTTATATAGTTAATTTCTGTAATTACAAATCGCACCAATAGTTCTCTCCCTCGATGTGTATCATCAAACTCCTTCTTACACACATAAAAACACACACTTTCACACTTCCAATCGATACATAAATCCTTCTCCCACTCCCACCAGCCTATGGAGAGTCTTTGTATGATTATGGAAACATGTAGGTTTACAGGCCTGTAAATGAACATGTGCTTGGCCAGCATAAGTAATTATAGTCACTAATAGAGGACCGGATAATTGTCCTGGTCCTCAACATATTTTTTTTGGCATAGGGTTTCTCTGTGGGTGGGAGTAAATGGGCAGACTGCTGCTGAGCACTTTTGATTGAGGAGGGACATGTGAGTTGAAACACAGGTTTTGATTAGTTTGTGTCTGAAGATCTGTGCTGTGTCTTTTCCTTATAGGATGAGCTGCATGAATCCTGATCTGAGACATGACATGAAAGCACAATTTAAGCTCTTATCAGGCGTTTTAGCAGGTTGTGAAACAGACAGAAATAAATTAATAATTCGTCAAGTGTCTCCTGGGTAGCTTGCATTGACATGTGTACACCTCAGCACTGGTGGAAAATGTAACTTGAATCATAAAATTGTACATAACCAGAGGGTGTAATTAAGTGATTATTAAAAGTGCAGATAACGTACAATAAGATGCTATATTGCAATGACTGCTGTATTGTTAAGGTATATTGCCTCTGAAGGGCAAATACAACAATGGATCAGCAGTCAAATGAAAGCAAATGAAACATTATGAGAATTTCAATATGTGATCTGAATGTCCTTCATATAGAGAACCTGACTGTTAATCTTGTTTTTAGGTGTCTCCCTTTTGCTTACCTTTGCAGTTGCTGTCTCCCTCCATCAGTGGGCTCCAGGGCGGGTCTCCCTGGCTGGCAAAGGTGCGCATGTGCAGGTAGCTGATGGTCAGCCGTATCACCGAGGCCTTGTCCAACTGGCTGGTGATGGCGCCAGGCAGAGGCAGCATCTTGGCCAGCTCGAAGAACTCAAAGTTCTCCTTCCCCCGCCGCGACCGAGCCGCATTGCGAGACTTCTCTTTACGCAGGTTCTGAAGACTGCGGAGGGGCAGAAAGGGGGTTGGGTGTTTTTACGAGTGAAAAAGACAAGCGTGAAGGGGTGTGGAGGGGAAAGAAAGTGGTAATTGGCAGAAACAGATAAACAAAGGGAGGAGAATCAACAGGAAAAGGGCAGAGAAATATTCTGACCCAGTAACGGGTATCACATAATGGCCTTTTACTGACCACCTGTAGATTGATTCTTGCTCTGTATAAATGACCTGAGCTCCGTTCAGAAACTCATTCCATAAATACACATGATATTAATAGCTCCTGCAAGTCTTTTGAAACAATCTCCATCCTGCCCTTCTACAGATTGCCTTCGTAATTACAGACAAACTCTATCCCTCTGTATTTCACAGCAGAGTCCTAATAATGCCATTTGCTCCAAAATCCAATATGTGAACACACACATACAAGCTCTCGCTGACTATCTCACACTTTCCTCCACTTGATTCCCCCCCCCCCCCCCCCCCCCCTTTCCTCTCTCTCCCTCTCTCGCTCTCTCTCTCTCATCTGGACCCGGGCTGGTGAGCTGAAACCGTGATTGAGGGATCAATAGGAGAGGGAGGGGCAGAGTGACAGAGGGGGGCCGGGGCTCAGGTAGCCTGTCTCTCTGATTGGGTATTGACTCTCCTCAATGGGGCTTGAGTGGTGGAATTATGTTGTCACAGCCACTTCACAATTTGTGTTGGTGCTGCGCTGGAATAAAGTGTGCGTGTGTGTGTGTGTGTGTGTTTGTGTGTGTGAGAAAGAGAGCCAGAGGAGCAGGACGGACCAGCTTTTCTCCCTCGTGTCTGTGTTGTTGATTCTCCTCCCATGAAAGACCACTAGTGGGGGGTGTGCATGTGAGCAAAGAAGAGAAAGAACACAGAAAAGGGCTGTGTATTGTGTTTGTACATATGTTTGTATATTAATCAGCTGACACAGATGTTGTATTTCTCCCTGCTATTCTCTATTAAGGGTGCACTGTGTGTGTGGTTTTGTGTGTGTGTGTGTGTGTGGACTCATGCTGCCAGCCTCTGTAACATCTCATTATTATACCGCCTCGACCCCGGCCACAGAGAACAATCAATACGCACACATTGATTCTGCTTAGTTTTTATATCCGCCTGTAAATGACTGCCCATTAATAATTCCGGCCAAATTTACTTAATCTCCTGCTAAGGGGAGGGGGATTCATGGCTCTGACAGGATTGGCAGGTGGGCAACAATACCAGTTAAATGAAGCGGCAACAAGATCAGACTTATGTTTTCTAGGTTGTGTTTCATCGATAAGAAATTCTTCTTCAGGCTGTCACTGTGTGCAAGGGTGCTAAGGCATGGATTTCACCTTGCAGAAATTAATTCATGGACATGCATTCAGGCTTATACAGTATCAGCATGTGTGTGTGTGTGTGTGTGTGTGTGTGTGTGTGTGTGTGTGTGTCTGTGTGTCTGTGTGTGTGTGTTGTGTCTCACCAGGGCAGGGTGGGAGGCTTGGCCAGTAGTCCTTGCAGGAAATCCCACTCCACACTTACACACTTCCCCTCGCTGACAAACGGCATGGTCGCCATCCCAATCACGTGCCGACGTCGGCGTTAACGAAGGCTCTGATTGGCTGAGGGTGTGACGGACTCAGACCTTGAGTTCAATGACAGACAGCAGAGGAAAGAGGAAATAAGAGTTTTGAGTAATGTAAGTAAATTCACAAGTTAAAGCTATAAAATAATCATGTCCGATACAACTTCGAGCATTTTTGGGATGTTCCATTTAAAAGGTTTTTCGAAACCTTGTATTCATTAACAGTTATATTTATACTATATTGTATTATATTATATTGCTTAACAGTTTCTTTCATTGAATAAAATACTTTTTAAGGCTTGAGTGAGCATGAAGCCTTTTCTCAATTAAGGACATTTGTGACATATCCACTTTTACATTGAAGGAATTTTATTTTTGAGAATATCATTTATGTTAACATGCTTGGATGTAAACTCAACTTACAATTTCTTACCTAATCTATCTGAAAAATTGGTTTCCTAAATATGCTTGTTGAAACTAGCAGCCATATTTTACAAAGAGGGAGAAAGAAAGAAAGAAAGAAAGACAAAAAGAAAGAAAGAAAGAAGGATGTTAGGTTGACAGAGAGCAATTATGTACAGTACGTACTTCCCCACTTAAAGGTCAGGGACTGTTCCCAAGGTAAAAGACATAAAACAAAACACTAAGCCACCTTTGAAGCCAAAATTAAGCTGAAAATCCCAGATGTCCAAACGCCTCCCCTCTCACTGAGAGGATATGCAAACTTGTTTGCGACTGGACTTTGAAACAAACATCTCCAAAGATGAGGCACATCCCGTCCGTTGCCCACTCCTCCACATCTATTGATGCATTTTTCCAGTCTCCGACACCTTCTCCCGTGGTCAAAGTTGCCAATATTCTTCAAATGTCCTCAAAGAGAGCCCTGCTCCTCACCAGTCACCCTCCCCTCATTGCTGTGTTGACATTTAAAGGGCTGGTGTGGCCCCGAGCACACCCATGTCATGCCCTTGGGCCTGAGATGCCCTCTCTCTCTTTCTTACTTCCTCTCACTCTCTATCTCTCTCACTATTTGGCCCGGCTGGGTCAGCACAATCAACTCAGTAGAGCTTTGCCGGGGCGGAGGAAAATGGATTATGTCTCCAGTTTGAGCATTGCTATGTTGACCTTGGTTAAGAGGGGTCAGCAGAAGCCGGGCAGGTTTGGCAGATATCATTTCACAAATCTAGGCTTAAACAGCCAATGTAAAAATGTATGCAGGAAAACTTCTTGGACCAATTTCAAAGGCAGAGGAGTCAACGTTGGATTCACCCCAGAGAAAAGATGGTAAAAGGGGAGGTCGGGTCATACACCTTTAGTAGTTAAAGGCTGAAATAAAAAAGCAGAAAAGTATTCTTTCTACTGCTAACAGTCTTGGCCAGTGAGAAAAAGAGTGGCCTCAGTAGAAACTGAACAAATGGTTATTGCTTGGGGTGTCGGAATAGGCCAGTGGTTATGTCGCACGCCCCATGTAGATAGACTATAGACCACGTCGCAGCTGCCGTGGATTCTAATCCGACCTCGTCCCATTGCTGCATGTCATTCCCCACTCTCTCCTCCCAAAATGTCCTGTCTCTCTTCAGGAGCCTAGAGGTAAAATCATCAAACACTGATAACTACCAACAAGACAGTACTACAGCTAAAGCACACCAGACTATCTGTAATTAGACTGATTATTTCCATGTAGTTACTGTCAATGCCTGTCATAGCCAACGTCCAGTCTGTGTCAGACAGAGCCATCTACAGCGTGCAGACCGGTATTGCCATTGGAATCCATGGATTCACAGTGAGTGGTAGTGTAACACTTGAAACCAAGCAGGATGAGGTTTTTGTCAGAAAACACTACTTAGCATGTAAAAGATCATATCAGTAGAGAGATAACGTATCACACTAACCTCACAGTAGCTTTATCCTGAGCAGACTTAAGAGAGAATGCTAAAGTCAGCATGATCACATGATCAAAGGGACAACGCTAACATGGAGCAGTTTAGTCTACCATACTCACCGTTTGAGCTTAGCACATTATCGTTTCCTAAATAACTTCAAGTGCAGTTGAGGCTGATGAATTCATTAGTGTTTCAGATTTTTGGGGTATTGACAAAACTGCTGAAGAAAATTAAAAGCGATACAGAACAGCTAAAAACTTAATGCAGACACAGTGTGGTAAATACATTTTGGCAATGTATAAGCCAAAGGCTGTATCACAAATCAACTGTCCTTTTTTTTTTTTTAAACGCATGATTAATTGCGATAAACTTTCTTGGCTTTGGGAGCGTACTGTCAGCTTGAATTTGGTTGTATCAGATTCTGATCACTTAAAATGGATTGCCCCATAAGTTGATTTAAGTCACTAAGAGAGTGGTAAAGATGCTAATTTGATCAATCAAGGGGAATTTTCCGACGCAAGATTTAACCCTTACGCAGGGTGCTTACATTGACAGAATATTTTGTCCCTGGCTAATGTTTAAGGCTGAGGCTTCACTCGACTATAGGAAACCTATATCTGCTTGTCTAAAGCTTGCACACTGAGACATTGACAGTGCTTTTTCACAAAGAGTCTGCTGAAGAGAAGACAGGGTCGAGCTGAGGGCAGCACACCTCTGTCTAACAACTTCACCTTTGTCACCTTCTCTATCTCACCTGGTTAAATGTGCTACATGCCAATTTCAGCTGCATACAGTAGGATGGAGGGATTAAAAAAGGAGACAGAGGACGGAAACAATTTACCCTCACATTTTCACCCACACATATACACATGCATGGCTTTTTTCCATCCCATACCTGTATGTTTATCTCTTAATTGACCCTATCTGTGCTTATCTAATCTCTCCCCCCATCTTTCTGTCTCGAGCTATCTCTCCATCTCTCCCTCTATCAGAGCAGACACAGGGGCGTAATGGACAGGGGCCTCCACAGTAATTATTCAATCAGCCTCATAACCTTGTCGCAGGTTGGGCGGCCCATTAATGCACTCACCCAAATGGACCCCGCCACTTTGACTGCTAATGCTCTGGCTAGCTAGCAGGCAGCAACAACAGGCTGAATGTCAGAAGTGTCATCTGGACGCAGAGTGTGAAACAATCCGCTGAGTCGACTTATTCTGTAACGGCTCAGTGGGAAATATATGGAAAAGGAAAAGTGTGACTTCTGAGAGCACTGAGTGTAAAAATATACGGCGCCCACAGCTGTAGAGATCAACCTGTATCAAGTGTGACCGCAGGTGTTCACGATGTGTTGCTGCAGTGCTCCATATTCATCAGTGTAGTTTATGTGAGTGTGTGTTTGAGACCCCTGCCCTATAGAGCCATGCACTTTTGGCACGGCCTCAACAGCAACAGAGCGGAGGGCACTGCGGCGAGCGTACACAGCCGCTGTTTGCCGTGCGTTCCCTCTCTGGCTGCTCGCTTGGCTCCTGCTCTGTTTATTTTCAGCGGGGACGTTTAATTAGGGCCTCCAGCTGTCAGTGGTTCGTTAGCCTGCCCCTCCTCTCCCCGCGTTGCCCCTCCCCGCAGGGAGCTAGGGGCATCAGGCAAATGAACACATTTAAGTCAAACAGCACGCAGACAGACAATAGCCTCAGTGCCATGCCACCAGCTCCCCTAGGTAGAGACATGGTTGTTTTATGCCTCATCTCCTCAACCCCTGGGGCCCAATATAGAGGCTGGCCAAGACTGTGAATGTGGAGGCAGAGGAGGTTTCATAGCTCCACAGAGACCACATGCACGCTGCCATCGTGCAAAGGTGACGAGTAGGCTCAAGCTGTAGGGAAAGGGGGAGGATAATAGTTTGAGCTCTGAAGGTTTTTATGATTTCTGTCAAGTTCTGAGGAGTTTACTATCCAAGGAAGTTATAAAAAAGGGTTTAGGGACAACCTACAGTATTTTTTTTTATTTCAGATAAAGTGAAAAAACACACAGGAGTCTTTTCAAGTCTTGAAGCTTGCGTCTTTTTTTAGATCTAGTCTTGGTGGAGATTAGCCTGTCAGCGCCTTGCTAAAATAGCACCCCTGGAGTCTGTTTTACCAAATCTGCAATATTCAAACTTAAACTTTTGTTGATATCTGTACTGGGACATTTTGACTAGTTTCTTTTGCACCCCATAGATGAGATGACAGGAGCATTGAACAGCTGATTTATCTGCAGTTTGCCAATAACAGCCCTTTGAGAAAAATGCTCAGGACAGGCTGGTCTGGCTTTGGCATGTTAACCACACTACACCTCATCTCTGTCTTCCCTTTCTTGTTTTCTGTCATCTATCAATTGTCTGAAAATACTAGAGCATTAGTATCTTCAGACTCTCTTACAGCTCTTTTCCAACCCTCTCTCTCTAATTATCTTCGACTTAAGGTCAAAGTGAAGTTCACATACCACAGCGATGTAGATATTCCGGCGAATAATATTTTATCAGAGGGAACGCTCAATATCATGGAAGATGTAGCAAACACGGTTGGAAATAACATGCACAGAATATTTGATGTAGCTAGTTTTCTATCTTGCCTTTCATGTTGTTGAGTAGTTGTAAATGAGCGTCTGAAGCGTCCGGGGAGATGAAGTTTGGTATTCTGGTTGGAGGGCTCAAAACTACTTATCATGCATTACGGCCCTGGTTGGACCTCAAGATTTGGAAGTCAAAAGACTTTTTAATGTACAATTTTTCAGCCGCTGATCAATCGACAGCTGCTGGACATGAAGCCCCCCCCCCCCCCCCCCCATATCTATCAGTATTCCAACTTGCTCTGCATTCTGCTTTAGTATCCGAGCACCGGCTGCGGTTGACCTTGACGACTCATGATCATTCCAAACCAAAGGTTTCTCTCAAACTCTCAAGGGCCTTGGCGTCCCTCCCACCCCTTGCTCCCCTTCCTCCAATCCCTCCGCCTCTCCCATCATCCTCAGCCCCACATCCCCTCTCCTAACCCCCTCTTTGCTCCTCCCTGGCCCCTGCCTGGGTCATTAATTATCTAATGGAATCAATACGACGTTAGATTGGACCAGAGTGACCCCGCCTGCCCTCAGGTATCTCCACGTTGATGGAGAGGAAGAGGAGGGTTCGGGAAGGGTGTAAAGGAATGATGATAACAACCAGCAGTGTACAGTCACTGTGTGGACCGTCCCTTCACGGGAAGAATACAGAATAAAGAGATCAGTGATTAATAAATGATAAGAGAGGGGGGATTGGAGAGCGGATGGGGGATGAAGGAAGCATAAGTTGAGGTGGAGAGAGGTAAATCAGACAGTGAGAGAAAGAGAGTGAGCGGGAGAGGAGTGATGGACGGATGAAGACGTATATGAAAAAAAAGGAGAGAGAAAGAGATTTGCTAATGTTCACCCATGGTAATCAATATCTCTCCCCTCCTCTTTTATTACAGAGTGCTTTGGTGAATGAGCTTTGATGTCCACTCCTCACGGGCGTGGAGCTACGCAAGCTCCAATCCATGCCTGTCATAATTACCATCCACATCGGGCCCCAGTACACACAAACTATTCACTCCCCTTCACCTGCACTGTATTAAATATGAAAGTTCAAAGTAGCTACGCACAACAGCGTGCTGTATTTACAACATTAGCCTGAAAAATAGAGAACACCGTCGAGTGGATTTTTGAAAAAAAAGAATGTCATTCCTCATTTTGTGGAAAAAAATTCAAGCAGCATAAGAAGTAAAATAAGGTTGCAAACTTTATCCTACAAAGTGGTATGAATTAAAAGAGTGACAACTTCTGTGGCAACCAATTAGAATCATCAAAAATAAAAGAAACAACGTGTTACCCAAATTACTAGACAACTTAGACGATTTGACAAAGAACCACTTTATCTGGTGCCAGCACTGACAAGTAAAACTGGACACTGAGAGGATATGATAGCATGATATGGATAAAATGTGTCCTGTAATTTAAAGAGTTCATCATTAAAATAACTCACCAAAACAACCAAAATATAAACTTTAAATTAGAGTGAAATACAGCAATAATAGAAATAAATAATACAAATGTTAAGGCCGTCATGAACCATCCCTGACCTTTATGATATCTATGCCTAAAAGTCAAGACAAAACCCTGTGCCAACAAAACTGAACAAGTTCAACAGCTGCTGTAAACTCTGAGGTTAAATACTCCGACCTCTAAGTCAGAGGATCAAATAGGGAGGTCAATCAAAAGCGCTTCAAAGGGAGGATTCTCAAAATAGTCACGTTACTTTTCAAATGCTTTTTTTTTTTTCCAAATTTTATAAAGTTATTTGTGTTGAACAAACAGAAAAAGGTAAAAAAATAAATAAATGGAAAGTTCTCTCTCCGAGTGTGAAAGAGTCGGCTAAGTGGATGCAGGTTTCTCTCTATAAGGCAGAAGATGGTAAATCCACTCCCGCAGGCAGAGACCACATCAGCCCTGACCTCCAAATAACCACAGGCCAAAGCACAGCACACAGGGTCACTCACTCTCTCCAACACACACACACACACACACACACACACACACACACACACACACACACAGATGCAAGTGTGTGCTTGGACTTGAAAGTAAACTCATTCAGCACAGCGATGTCCACATGCTAATACAGACACATCAATTAGCAGGGTGCAAAAGTCAGAGTTCAGAGCACAGTCAAACTCTTCATAGGAGTTGCACAAGTTGTGTAGGTGTCTCGCTGCACCATGGGGACACCCTGATCCTTCGCAGGCCTCGGACTAGATTCCCACACACTGCTGGAAGCTTCGCGCTTTGTTTAAATATTTTCACATCTAGTGTTAACTTTTCCGTTTCGTCGTGGCATAAATAAGTTAACAAAAGAGATGATGATGAGAGGTTAGCACCTGATCTTGCATTAGACTGTGACTTTGGATGCCTTCACATCTTGTGCACGTCACTAAGTTACTGTGTGTGTGTGTGTGTATGAGTGTGAGTGTGAGGATCCCTTTAGGCCGGTGTGTGAATGACAGCAGGGGTTATGTAAGGAGCCACAGCGGGGCCGGAGCGGACAGTCCGAGCGGAGATCAGGTCAGCAGAGTGTGACACTAAACACATCTCCCTGACACCACGCTGACACCCTCTGTCACAGACCCACACACTGTCTGTCAATGCTCCTCACACACACAGACACACACACACACACACACACACACACACACACACACACACACTCAGGCAGGCACAGCCAGAGAGAGAGCAAGGCGTGTGTGAGCTGCTGTCTGTCAACATAGCAGACACTGACCACCTTAGTGTGTGTGCGTGTGTGTGTGTGTGTGTGTGTGTGTGTGTGTGTGTGTGTGTGTGTGTGTGTGTGTGTAAGGGAGCAATAGAAAGAGACAGAAAATATCAAGAGATGCAAAGGAAGAGGAAGTGGTGAGGTACCTGTCTACCTGCGACGATATCAGAGAGGCACGAAACTGAAATAACTTGAAAATGACTGATATCACCTCTATCTGTTCGTGTGAGAGTGGTGTTTATGTAAAAGAACTCTTAACTTGCAAAGAAAACCAGATGTTACCGTGCAAGATCATCAGAAATACACACCTGCACCGAAAATATAAAAACAGGTTCATCTGCCTGCCCTTGAGAAAAAAAACAGCTACCTTATATTAAACATTTTTTTAGCTTTACTTTTTGTCTGCCGTCTTCAAACAGAGCACTTTCTTGCCAACAATTTCACTTGCACAAAGTCATCCAATTCAGAGTCTGTCACACAGTCGCCCGCTGGCATGAACCGCAGCTCCTTAAACCCAAAAGCCAAAGAAGAATCTTGCATCTGGGTCTAATATAAAAGGCCTGAAGCGAGGTCACGACCAAAGAGCCCTGCACATGCCAGAGCTGAAACGGATGGAGTGGCTTAGAGGCTCAGTGGTCCGGGGTATAAACTGTACCACGTACGTGTGATGACACGGTCTCAAGCTGTTTCGTGTCAGCGCTTCTACATACATTTATTGCTGCTGTTTTCAATCTCCAAAGCAGGAATACCGACTGAAAAGTAGATATATAGCTTCTATAAAAATGTGAAATCCTGAAAAAGTGAAACAAAATACTGCTTTTTTTTGCAGTAAATGTCAGATCACATAAGAGCATGAACAGACATTACTCTTTTTTACTTATCGCACCACTTTGACACCTCGTCCAGACACCTGAAAGAGTGAATCTGTGCTGCAGGTAGTTATTTGCTTTGAATTTATCTCGAGCACCTGCTTTCTCTGCAGGTGTGTGTGCAAATGATGCTGCTGGGCCGGGTACCAAACACAGCAGTATTTATACAAAACAAACAACTCAGATTCTGGATAAATATTCAAGGAGGGTATGACAAAAGCACAAATATGGACATATGGACAGACACATGTGCAAACACAAAAAGGGAATCTTGCAGGAATCTAGACACACATTTTTGCACACCCATATAAAGAAAATGTTAAATCAGTGCTTGGCTTCTTTAAGAGTCTGACTTTTACAGAAAGTAAAAGACTCTAACTATCAAAAAAAAAAAAACTGCCTTTCATCACAAACAAAAAAAAAATCAGAAATCAGTTTGTGATGGTTGATGTTATTATTTACCGCACAGCAGCAATGAACACTGTGCGTTTGTCACACTCATTCTCCCAATTTTTGGACCACCTGCTGCAAACACCCTGAAGGCAGTAAATGTTGCAAAGCCAGTAAACTGTGACCAATTCTGCCTTTGCAGGTTGAGACGGACATGCAGCCGCGCTCTCTCTCTCTCTCTCACACTTGCTTCTGTAGCTCAAACTTAAGCACACACACATTTTTATCAGAAAGTGTTTTGGTAATTATTATTGCAGCCATTCAGCACAGAACATAAACAGACAATTATTTGGATACTCGTAAAAAAGCAAGGATTGAAATAATCCGCAGTGAATTAGTCCATCGGTTACAATAAATTGATGAAATGCAAAAAGCCCTTTGAGTCTTTCAACATTTAATCTAGACATCTGATTGAATGAATTGTTAACATAAATTGTTTTTAATTCAATTACAAAACTGTGCATTTGGTGCTCATATATGCACACTTATATTTACATGTTCTGTTATCAATTGTTCATTCAAACAAGCTTTCACACAGTAAAAGATGACATCAGGAAAGCAAAAGAAAGGTCCATTTAAATATAAAACTTTTCATTCTTTTTCGGCCGTTTACTGATTTTACTCTTTTATTAAATAAATTCTACAACCTTCTGCTATTTGCGTAAGGGCTCATAATTTAAATTGTGTAATCGATCACATCCTAAAGTTAATCGTTGATGCTCAAATGCTGATATTAAATATCAGAGAAAAAAGAAGACACCTCAGGTGTAAAGTTAAAAAGTCCTCTTTCACACATTAATAAAAAAGATTTAAAAAGATATCATTGACCTATCAGAAACCATCAATTTAAAACTACATGCAGAAATCAGACAAAATCTGACTTTAGAACTTTACAACTGTGTGTGTGCGTGGAAATGAAGCATGTGTGTGGGAAAGTGAGTGTATACTCGTGCATGTGTGTGTGTAAGTTGTTAGATCCATTATCAACTCACCTGACGGGCATTTCCAGCGATCAGTCTGCTGCTGTTGATCTGATCCACTTTGTCTCTCTTCTTCTTCCTCTTCTCCTCTTTCTCTTCCTCTCCTCCGCCTCTTCTACTCCGGAGCCCCTTGCTCTGCCCTGGCAGTGCCCCCTCCCCACCACCACCAACTCCACCAGCAGCACCTCGGGCTTAAACACAGCAAACAAACACTGTGTGTGTGAGCCAAAGGGAGGATGGGATGGGGGGGCAGTGTCGGTCCCCTCACTTTTCACAAAAGCTGTGGCAGTGCAGCCGGACACATCGTGTGGACTCCCGTTTGCAAAAAAAAAGAGAGTGTGTATGAAAGAGAGAGACAGAGTAAGAGAGGGGGAGAGAGACAGAGAGAGAGAGTGTGTGTGCGTGTTGTGTGTGCGCGCTAGCTGATGTAGCTCTCCCTGGCTCTCAGACTCACTTCAGCAACACTCTGCTCTGTTGCTTCTTGGAGATGGACTCGGATTAGGACACAGCCAGTGTGAGAATCTCTTTCTCGCTCTCTCTCTTTCTCTCCGTCCTGCTCTCTCTCTATTTCTCTCTCTCTCTCTTCAGCCGGCATGCTCCCTCCCACCCTTCCTCTCTCCCGCTCACTCATTCACTCTCCTCGCTGTGCTTTTTTCTTTTCATTTCCTCTTGGGAAAGCCGTGCACACCAGTTGTCTCTGCCTTCAGCTGCTTCCTCTCTCTCTCTCCTTCTCTCTCTCTCAGTCACTAGTAAATATAAAAGGCATGCTTGTACAGCCCCTTCGCCTCATTCTCTCTCCAGCTCTCCCTCCCTAACTCGCGGTGTCTCATGCTTGCGTTTACCCCCACCTCGCCTCAACACCCCCTCTACCCCCCTCGACACACCACTTTCTTTCTCAGTGTCAAAGCTGCCTTTCAAATGCTGATTAGCAGCCGGAGTAAAAGAGAGAGAGAGGGAGAGAGTGAGGGAAGGGATGACTGAAACAAGAGGGAGATTCCATCACATCCACACGGCTTGTAAACTGTGACTCTTGTCCCGTGCAAACACACACATGTACAAACAATCACTTGTTTGTTTATGACATCAAACTGACGAATATTGATTCCTGCAGACTGACTTAAACCTAACCTTAAGTGAAACCTTGTGGCAAAATTGAATTTTGTATTTCACTTTGCGAGAAAAAAATTTGTGTCCAACAATTTGAAAACCCTGACACATTTCACATTGACCTCTAAATTGACACTAACAGTATCAGTGCTTTTAAACCCCCCGACATTACAAAGGAGGCCTGGTTCTGATTGTCAGGTGGTCTTTCCAAAGTGTTAGAAAAATGATTAGGCGATAATACTTCTCTTCTTTTCATCGTTTATTTCCTTCATTTGTAAAAAGAAAAAAGTGTAAATCTACTTTTATCCCGTCCAAATTAACCTACCAGTAAGCTGACATCAACGTTTAGAGAAAACAAATCTAATAACTAAACTAATACTGCAGTTAGAACAAACCATATGACTGGTGGTATCTTGTTTATGTACTTATTTGATATGTTCACTAATCTTTAAGTTTTAGTTTTAGTTTTAGGGTGTTCTTTAGTACAAATTTCAGATATATTCCACCAATAACCATTAAAGCACATAAAGGGCCACTGGAATGTAAACAACACTGCATTACAAGTACTTAAAAAAATCTGCTTTGCACATTTTCATTAATCAGGGAATGAGATGAATCAAAGTGTGTCAGATTTAAAGGGCACAATGTGTTCTGATCAATAACAGTGGTGTCAGCATAACTTTTGTTGTTGACAAAAAGATTCACAGTTCACCTTTAAAACTGAAACTAAAATTATAATTCGATGGGCTGAGTTTGCTACTCTTCAAAAGCTTTTTATCAAACAGGGTATTAAAAGAGCCATCTTACATTGTTGAAGATTTTTTTTACAGATCCTAAACTCCTGCAGAGGCCTTGGGGCCTTAAATGAGCCTGATTGGCCGTTATCAAATAAATGGACTGACACATCTAACATGGATAAAGTAAACCTGTCTGGGCCGGCTGCGTCCAGACTCTGTTATGTAGCATGAACAGTAAATACTCTATTCAATCAAAAGTATCTCAAAATGACACATTAGTTCAGATTCTTGTAAATGCAGTAACAGACATTCCTCCTCTGACTGTATGCCAACATGTGATAAGACACACAACCACTACCACAGAGGCAAACAACACATACGCACACACATGCCAGCGTAAATGTGAACAAATAATCACACTCAGAGACTCACTCAAGTACTCTCTCTCCCCCACAGACCCCCCCCCTCCTCTGTTCGTTCCCCATGCCCTCAAACACTACTCAGAATATTGATACATCACCCCCTCCTCCTTTTTCTCTCTCTCTCTCTCTCTCTCTGTCTCTCTCTCTCCCTCCATCACTCACTTTCTCTACTGAATACTGATAGGCTGTCTACTCCGTGGTCTGAGTTTCAAATCTCTTCACTCCCTCCCTCCCTTACGCCTGCTCCTCGTCGTTGCACCCGCCACAAAAAAAAACAAAAAAAACAGCAACATAAAGGAGGAAATAGCAGAAGTTAATGCACTGAGGTAGACATAAATTCACTTAAGTACCATTTCAGATTATGTCAAGCTAAAAATGGGCTTAACATGGTGGAGAGAAGAGGAGAGGGGGGTGACAGAGGAGAAGGTGGGGTGGAGCGGGGAGGAAAAGTGTTGGTTGGCTCTTTTGCCTAGCGGAAACTGGCCGAGCGGCTCGTAGGACTGTAGAGAACGGGCGGCCGGCAACAAAAGAGAAGAAGACGTGTGAAAAGTTCAGGCAAATGAAGACGCATTCAGTGTGTTTTTTTGTCTAACTCCCACCCTCCCGCCTCATTGTTGGATATGTCAGCCATGGCGGGTCCAAGTGGGGGGGGGGGGGAGGGAGTGAATGAGGTCGTCAAAGAGTCCCAGTGAGCCCCCCTCTCTACTTCAGACACACACACATCAACACACACACACACACTCAATAGTTCTAAACAGCTGAGAGCAGGAGAGAAAGGGACAATAAGAGACACAACATAGACTGAAAATGTCCTGCTTTCTCACATGGACGTGAAGGTGCAAGAGCCTTTTAGGATGTTTGTGTGTTTAAGTGTGTGTAAGTGTAAGTGTGTGTTTGTGCAGGAGAGACGTTGTGTGAGCCTGTATTCTCTTTGGAGGAGGCTTTCTGTCTGCATTAGAAGTGCAGTGCAACTGAGACACTGGGAGAGGGAGTGTGTGATTTTGTCCTCCAAGTCTTCCCCAGGCGTCCTTGAAGGAGACTGGCAGGGAATATCTGACTCTGAGTGTGAGAGTGTGTGTGTTTGTGTGTGTGTGTGTGTGTGTGTGTGTCAGTGAGTGTTAGAGCCCTCACAGGCTGAGTTTAGGACCGGAGGCTTGCCTCGCGGAGCAGCATTACAGGTGTTCCCTTCACAAATCAGGGTGCTCCTGGAAGTGACAAATCTTCAACCTCAGGCTGCAGAATTAACACAAACTGATGAATGAGAAACGTAATCGAATCTAGTGCGTAGATAAAAGTGTTTGTTTGCGTGCGCCCTTTTTTTTTTGTGCACTTGCATGTGGAATAGCATGTGACTGCTGTTGCAGTCAGCGAGACAGTCACACCCATGTGTCTGGCCTTGTTTCTCCGCCTGTCTACACACGCTATCGGCTGTGGTCAGTTCGAGGATGTGACAGAACACTGCCTTTTTTTTTTTTCCTTTCTTTTTTCAGAAAAGCTGTTTAAACAGACCAAGAACCATTCACATCCTCTTGTTAAACAAGGTACATGACAACACAAAACATATTAATAATATGAAAGACCTTTAATTGAAATCTTATTGAAACTTAAAGGTAACGTCAGCAGCAGAATTAAACTTTATTATATAAGTAATTGGGGAAAATGTACTTTTATATTTACTTGTGAAAATAGTGGAATAAAGTATATAAAGTAGCATGAAAGAATTTACTGAAGTACAAGTATCTTTCATGCGGCTTAAAGTTGGCGTCTAATGAAACTATGCTCTAAAGGATGAATGGTGAATCCTTGTTTGGTTTGAACCATGCACGGATTATTGTGGTTGAGCATAATGTTCATATCTGAATAAGAAACAATGATTCTCAGGTAGGGTCAAGCCAATCATGAAGCTTTTACGTGCAAAATGTGCATACTCTGACGTAGATGATTTACTAACAAGACTTTAATTGGAAAGTTTGATTTAATGATCTAGTGTTTCATTGTGGGAATGACACAGAGAGGCACAGGTGACAACACAGACAGACCATGAAATATGGTTTACAGCTAGTATGTTTTTTTGTTGTTTTTTTGGGGGGGGGTGGGGGGTCATTTGTGTCCAATGACTAAAAAACTGAGAACTTTAAGCAACACATTGAACTCCAGTCATGTGGCAGTTTTATGTTTACTTTTTGCCTCCTGAACTACGGCAGACTTCTTTCTGTTTCAGCAGCAGGTAAACACAGATCAAACTGGCAGAACCTTTGAGGCTAAAACAGACCGTGTCTGTGAGGTGAATGAAAATGAAGTTGCATGTATGGAATAGTCCCAATAAAATAAACTACACTAAATGTAAACAGTTCACAACATGTATCATGGATCATAATAATCAGAAAAGCTTATTCATGCTTTTATTACGTCCCGCCTGCAACTCCCTCTCTATGGGAGTCAGTCAGTCCTCCGTCTCACGGCTACAGTACATCCAGAACGCCGCTGCAAGATTTTTAACAGGTGCACGCAAGCAAGAGCACATCACCCCTGTACTCGCCTCCCTTCACTGGCTCCCTGTAGATCTTAGAGTCCATTTTAAAATTCTATTACTTGTTTTTAAGTCACTACATGGTCTAGCCCCCCCCCCATTTAACAGAACTTGTAACCCCCTACACCCCATCATGCCCACTTAGGTCCTCTGAACAGTCGCTCCTTGTAGTCCCTCGAGCGCAACGAAAACTCAGAGGTGACCGTGCCTTCTCAGTGGCTGGCCCCCGTCTGTGGAATCAACTGCCTCCCTCCATCAGACAAATCAACTCGTTAAATCCATTCAACTCAAAACTCAAAACTCAACTCTTTTCCCTGGCATTTAAAACAAGTTGAAACAGACCCCATATACAGTGGGTACAGAAAGTATTCAGACCCCTTTACATTTTTCACTCTTTGTTTCATTGCAGCCATTTGCTAAAATCAAAAAAGTTCATTTTATTTCTCATTAATGTACACTCAGCACCCCATCTTGACAGAAAAAAAACAGAAATGTAGAAATTTTTGCAAATTTATTGAAAAAGAAAAACTGAAATATCACATGGTCATAAGTATTCAGACCCTTTGCTGTGACACTCATATTTAACTCACATGCTGTCCATTTCTTCTGATCCTCCTTGAGATGGTTCTGCTCCTTCATTGGAGTTCAGCTGTGTTTAATTAAACTGATTGGACTTGATTAGGAAAGGCACACACCTGTCTATATAAGACCTTACAGCTCACAGTGCATGTCAGAGCAAATGAGAATCATGAGGTCGAAGGAACTGCCCAAGGAGCTCAGAGACAGAATTGTAGATAGGCACAGATCTGGCCAAGGTTACAAAAGAATTTCTGCAGCACTCAAGGTTCCTAAGAGCACAGTGGCCTCCATAATCCTTAAATGGAAGAAGTTTGGGACGACCAGAACTCTTCCTAGACCTGGCCGTCCAGCCAAACTGAGCAATCGTGGGAGAAGAGCCTTGGTGAGAGAGGTAAAGAAGAACCCAAAGATCGCTGTGGCTGAGCTCCAGAGATGCAGTAGGGAGATGGGAGAAAGTTCCACAAAGTCAACTATCACTGCAGCCCTCCACCTGTCGGGGCTTTATGGCAGAGTGGCCCGACGGAAGCCTCTCCTTAGTGCAAGACATATGAAAGCCCGCATAGAGTTTGCCAAAAAACACAGGAAGGACTCCCAGACCATGAGAAAGATTCTCTGGTCTGATGAGACCAAGATTGAACTTTTTGGCTTTCATTCTAAGCGGTATGTGTGGAGAAAACCAGGCACTGCTCATCACCTGCCCAATACAATCCCAACAGTGAAACATGGTGGTGGCAGCATCATGCTATGGGGGTGTTTTTCAGCTGCAGGGACAGGACGACTGGTTGCAATTGAAGGAAAGATGAATGCGGCCAAGTACAGAGATATCCTGGAAGAAAACCTCTTCCAGAGTGCTCAGGACCTCAGACTGGGCCGAAGGTTCACCTTCCAACAAGACAATGACCCTAAGCACACAGCTAAAATAACAAAGGAGTGGCTTCGGAACAACTCTGTGACCATTCTTGACTGGCCCAGCCAGAGCCCTGACCTAAACCCAATTGAGCATCTCTGGAGAGACCTGAAAATGGCTGTCCACCAACGTTCATCATCCAACCTGACAGAACTGGAGAGGATCTGCAAGGCAGAATGGCAGAGGATCCCCAAATCCAGGTGTGAAAAACTTTTTGCATCATTCCCAAGAAGACTCATGGCTGTACTAGCTCAAAAGGGTGCTTCTACTCAATACTGAACAAAGGGTCTGAATACTTACCTAATACCTAAATTTGCAAAAATTCCTACATTTCTGTTTTTTTTCTATCAAGATGGGGTGCTGAGTTAATGAGAAATAAAATGAACTTTTTTGATTTTAGCAAATGGCTGCAATGAAACAGAGTGAAAAATGGAAAGGGGTCTGAATACTTTCCATACCCACTGTATTTAGCTTAGGTATGTATCTGTATGAGTGCATGTAGGTATGAGGGTATGTACTGTATGTGTTTGTGATATGTATGTATGCTGCATGTATAAATGTATATGCATATATAAATGTTTGTGTGTGTATTATGTGTATATGTATGCATGTGCATATGTACAGATTATTTTCTTTATTTCTTGCTTTTACGCATTGCCTGTAAAGCACTTTGGTCAGATGAAGCTGTTTTTAAACGTGCTATACAAATAAACTTGATTTGATAAAAGTTTACAATACTGACTTTTTTTGTCCAGAAAAATCATTTCCCACAATAGCCATACATTTAATGACTTTTGAAGCCTTGATTGCAAAAGTTAAAAGCCAAGGTTAGGCTGTAAGAAAAACATCTTCACTGTTGCAAATCAGAGACTCTCTTCTCCTCTCTTTATCTATGTTAGCAAACAATCTTTTTTTAGACATGTATAATCTTCAAAGTCCACAAGTGGGATATTTATGGACATAAATGAACTAAACAAACTATTAACTAACCTCAGATCAATCCAGATATCTAACAAATTCCCCATTAAGTTTGAGGCAAGGGAACCCATCAGCCCTCACCAAATTAGGTAAAATGGTTTATTCCAACTCTTTATTAAGGACCCAGTATTGTTTTAGTTTATTTTGTACTAGGAAGTAAAGTTGGATAAATTTTTTTTTAAAAACTTCAAATCAGGCAGAACCCTCACCTTGATCAGGATCTGTTTAAATGATTTAAAAAATATGAATACCATTGATGAGAGTCAACACAATGAATAAACAGAAAACTTCTCCAGGTTCAAAAATTAAGCACCACAGAACACCCCCCCCCCCCCCCCCCCCAGCAGCTCACACAGTAGATAAGTATAAAAGGGTGTTAAAGATAACTGCCATCGAGTAGATAATATTCCAAATCTATCAGACAATAAATTCTTTGAGGGCATGTGGCCATTAAGGAGCCATTCCGCCTTTTGTTGAGTGTGCTCCTCCATATTTCATTGAGATGCATATCTGCCTCTCGCAGTGTCTGCCTGCTCCGCTATTCTCTATTCAACAGTGACCCATTGCTCCCTGCCATACAATCCTTCACCTTTCTGGGCTTAAAAGTAATTACCACTTTAATTTGCTGTCCGCTTTTGTGCATGCCTGAGTGTATCTGTGGCTGACTTGAGTGCTTGCTGTGTGTGTGTGGATTTCAGTGCGTGTGTGTGTGTGTGTGTGTGTGTGTGTGTGTGTGTGTGTGTGTGTGTGTGAGGTGGAGGGGGGGGGGGGGTATGTATGCACACAGGAAGCCATGATGTGCATGTATTTTTATGGCTGTCAATAGAACTGAAAGACTGAGTCACTGATTTGTTAGGGCGACAGAAAACATGAAACATTTAATTTTGAATAACTGATTAATGTACAAGTCAGTTATCAAACATCAACTAAGTGTCAGATATCTGTGATCACATTAATCCAATACATTTTGTTATTTAGTAAGCCACTTAATTATATATATATAGCAGCTAACATGACTACATTTGATTTATGTTAATAATGAAGTGAAAGTTTGTAATATGTATGTTTTTTTTTCTTGTTTGACTGTGCATGTGCACAAACTGTGTGCATGTGCATATGTACATAGAAGTTAATTTTTACATGTGTGCATGAGAGTGTGTGTGTGTGTGTGTGTGTGTGTGTTTATGGTTACTCTCCCATTGGCCCAATTACTCCAGAACCAAACCCCTCTGCTCCACTGCTTCCCACTAAAATCCCTCACCCCTCTCACCTCACAGTCCCACTGGTGGAACCACAACCTTCCACCACCACCCCCTCCCTGCCCCATGAGCCCCTCATGGCCAGATTGTCTATCACAATACACCCGACCCCTCACAGGACCTCCACCACCTCCACTGTACCTTCTGCTCCCCTCCTCTCCACAAGTCCCTCTAAATCATTCCTAATTTTTTTTGCCCCCCCCCTTCCTCCCATCCTCCCCCACCATTCTTCCCCCTCTGCCCTCCCCAGTCCCAGGTGAGCTGACGACACAAGGAGAGCTGAAACACTTGGCGAATATTAATGGTTTGATCTGAATATTAATAAACCATGCATCTTAATGATCCTTTAAAAAAAAAACACACAAAGAGCCACAGTCAAGCGCTGTATAGCCAGGATACAAAGGCACACACGTACACAGAAAGGCCTATGCAAACAAACACACACACAGTAGTTCAGTAGGCTGGAGTATCTGTCCTGCACTGGGTAGATTAGTTAAAACAGGGCCTTATCCTCCAACCTGCTGTTAAAATGCTGAGCATCACGTTCAAGACAAATGTGTTGTCTTTTTTTTCCTCTCAGTATGTTGAAGACACCTCTCCTTTCCCACGTCCTTCTCCTCTATCTCCTCCTGTTGCTCTCTTCATTTTCTTTTTATCTCCTTCGACTCGTTTAGTTCAGGCACCCCTCCCCTCCCTCTACCTCTCACAGTTGCCCCATTTCACCCCCCTCCTCCCTTTCCCGTTTTTTCTTCTTTACCAACTCCCTCCCTCATCTTTTTCCCCACACTATCTCCCCCTTTCTCACTCTATCACTTCTCACTAGATTACCCCATCTCTCCCCCCCCCCCCCCCCCCCTTCTCTCTCTCTCCCATCCTCACCTACTCGATATTCCAGCCTTGTTCTCCTGCAGTCTCTCCAGCACAACTTTCTGACCCACTTCCTCTCTCCTCCCTGGCCCCCTGATCAAAGCCTGCAGGACGGCATCGCCTTGGGCGGAGGAGAGGGAGAGCGCGCGGGAAGGGGGGATGAAGGGATCGGGGCTGAGAGAAGAGAGGAAGAGACAGATAGAGAGGGGATAGAGCGGCACGAGAGAGAGGGAACAGAGAGATCACAAGGACGGGAAGAGGAGCCAGGTGCCCTCTCAGCCCAAGGACAAAAGCTCTTCCTAGCTGATCACACACACACACACACACACACACACACACACGCAGCGTGGCCTGTCAGCGCCGTCATCCCTGGTCATGTACGTCATGTGTAAAGACAGAGTTGACATTAATGCAGTGTGATAAATAAATATAATTTTTTTCTGCAGCCCAAACCCCCAAAACAACTCAACTTTACAAGTGATGGCCATTAAAATTCAACAGGATGTTAAATAAATTACACTTTCAGATTACATGTTGTCCTGTCTTGTTGTTCTGCTTTGCATTCAGGCGTTGCACAGGTGAGCACGCTGACAATGTGTATCCGAAATCCCAGCAGGTGTCACTCAAGGCTCAGACTCTCGATATTATCAAGTCATTTTGTTCTTAAAGTAAGTGCTTTTACACTTACACAGGCGTCTGAAATCTTCCTGAAATGTTCGGGGTAAGCTGCGTACGTGAACGCAAACAGCTGAATCTTTCACTGCGACTTCACCCTAATCTTTTTCGTTTTCCAGCCCGCTATTGAATGAAATCAGGGTGAGCTGATGGGAGGACGCAGCTGAAATTGTTTAGGAAAATTCAGCACGAGGGAGCAGGAGGGGTTGGTGAAATCTATATCGACCGGCGCACAACCATGGATGAGACTGGTGGGATCTCCGTGCACATAATGAGATTGCTTCGTGATGTTTTCTGTTCACCACTGAGATCTTCTCCGATCTTTGGTTGATACTGAGAATAAGTGGGACTACACGTAGTATTGAAATAAGGGAAAAAATTGTCTGTACAGCGTTGGTCTCAGGTAACTTTGTCTGCCACATCTTCTTTATATGTCATGCCTAAACAGCTTTACTTAAAACAGATGAAAAAATCTGCAAGAGGAACAATGTTTAACCACTTTTTATCAAGTATTTTCTTCAAACTCAAGTTGATTTTCTAATTTGTTTTAGTATAGAACAGTGCCTTCTTTGCTTTTAATACGGACACTGACTTCTGGAAAAATTGGTAGAAGACTAATTACAAAGTGATCTGCACTGACTTGTTTAGACAAAATACTCGCTTTTAGGGCTCAGTTAAAGAACCAAATGGCTTGATAAGATAGAGACTTTCTCTCCTCTGTGGAGTCGTTATAATTTTTTAGAGTCTGTGGCGTCCAGGTTTTCAGGATGTAGAGTCTGTCCATCCCAGCGGCCGTGTCTGCTGGGCAGTCAGGGGCGGGAGGGGAAGGATGGAGGAACACCGGCTCCCATTTGTACCCAGAGCGAGGTGGCGTGTACTTTAACATTCCCCGCGCATCCCGACAAAGAGCACTAATTATAAATAAATTAGGGACACGACACGGTGTGCCACAGGGGGACCAGCCAGAGCAGTCACAGAATAGAGAGACTGATAGAGAGAGAAGAGGGTGTGTGAAAAGAAACAGGGAGAGGGAGAAGGGAGGGAGGAGGAGAAGACAGAGAGGAGCAGACAGGAGAGATCTGGCAATGACATAAAGGAGCAAGAAGGAGAAGAAAGAAGATAAGAAAATAGAGGAATGGAGCACAGGGAGGCCCGGGCATAGAGGGAGCTGAGGGAGGGAGTGTAAACGAGCACATATACACAGCCTAGAAAATATAGTTTGAACATACATCTGCTGCCAAAAAACTGACAAGATTCTCTCTAGATGACAGAGCAAGTGCAATATGTTTGAACAGAGATAGAAAAGGTGGCAGGAAAATTAACAACACGAATGAAAAGACAAGGAGTCTTTCAAAAGTAATTCCTGATACAAGATGAACCTTACAGGAAGAGCAGGACAGAAAAAATGCATCTGGGCCACATCTGTTAGAAATGGATTGCTGTTATTTTAGAAGACAATAATAGCAATCTCAATAAGTAAATACTACACAATAATCATAAGGTGGCGATATCTACTTGAGTGTTCTACAGACTAGGAGTCAACACTCCCGACCTGTCACTCATGCTTATCTGAGATGACTTGTCAACCAAGCAAGTGCATGTCAAGAGACTGCTGAGTGTGTGTGGAAGGGAGGAGAGATCTGTTTCAGTTTCTTTTTGTCCGTGCACACTCAGGTTAGTGTGTTTGTTTGTCGCTTGGTGTGTGTTAAGCACAAGTGTGCTCGTGTGTGTGTGTGCACACAGGGAGAGAACCTTGCCTCTATCTAAATGGATCAGACTTCAGAGTGTGCCGCCATTTCTCAGAAGCTGCCATCTCTGTGCAGATAGACAGGATCGCAGACAGACTGGGTGTATGGGTGTGTAAATGCGTATGTGTGTGCGTGGAGGGCGGGGATGGGGATGGGGAAGTGGGGGGGGCTCAGTTGGCCTGCTCCACTCAAGGTTACGTCCTGCCTGAAGTTGAGAACTGATGACTGTCGCCACAGCAGGAAAAATAAGCATCCCTTTCTCTTCACAGGGCATTTCTCTGTGTGATGTGCCGTGAATGTCTTAAATGATGGAAGTTAACAACCTGCCCAGACGATAAAGCCAGGACGCATTTATCGTCCCCGAACAACTGCTTTGTCTCTCTATCGGGCAGGGGGGTGGGGGGTGGGGGGTGGGGGGGGGGGGGGGGGGGGGGGTCAGAGGTCAGCCGACTGTGACACAGACAGAGAAAGGTCACCTGACTGACCTGTGATTGGCCCCCTGACACGGCGACCCCCCACGGGCCCCGGCAGTAGCCATGGCTACTGAGCTGCAGACAAACATGATGTTGGTGTAAGACTCTGCGAGGGGGTGAGGTTGAGGAAAGAGGTCAAATAATAACTCATCTAAGATTCACCTCAACGCAGACACACTCACACACACACACACATCTTATACCCCATTAAAGTCATCATTTTCAAAAAGTGACACACTGACTGCGCCTGATATGCAAAGTGCAAATAATATAAAAGCGTCAGGCTCTCCATTATCAAAGTCTTGTGTCTATAGTCTCTAAACTTGGTGCACAGAGGAGAGTTAAAGAAGAAGAAAGGTAAAGACGGGAGAGAAGACAAGAGAGGAGCAGCTTGTTGCATTAGCATTCCACCAGCAAAGAGGCTGTCTGTTTGCCTCTGGCAGCAGCCGAGAGAGGGGGACACTCTCTGCATCCTCACACAGCTCGTCTATCTCTCCCTCTGTCACTGTCTATCTCTCGCCCTGTCTGTCTCTGCCTGTCTCTCGCTCTCACCACGAGTCTGTCTGGTACGTTTCTCCCTCTACACGGCCAAAACCTGTCACCGTTTTTTATTCACTCTGGACGATTTCCTTTGCAGCCAATCACTCTATCTCAGTCTGTCATCTTTCTGTTTACTAATTTCTACGTTGCCCCCTTTCTTTTCCCCTTATTTAAATCAGACACCCCATGAGCCTCACCACCAGTCTCACTTTGAAATCAGAAAGTCTTAAGTCATACATAACAGCTACACCATTATGGTGTTGATAGGTTTGTAAAGCTTATATGTCTTTAAGAAAAGAACAGAGCCGTCTATTATAAATGACAGAAGAAAAAGAATAAAAACATACATTCTCACAAACAAGCATTTCATGTTGAACAAATGACTGACAGGTATTTGCACTGACACTGATTCACCATTATTCTGTTAGAATCACCTCACATTATAATGTCATGTGGACCAATTAGAGGTTAATTATAAATTAAATTAAATGGCAGCGTTTTAAAGATGTACATGTAGAGATATGGGCAAACAGGTCAGAGGTTGCCAAGTAGGTGTAAAGGCCATCTCCCTCTCTGTTGCCATGGCGATTTTAATAAACACGAGCCTTGACCATGCAGATACATAAAAAGCATCCTATTAAACAGTATCATGTTCACTTTCAATTATTCATTGAATGTATTAGACGTTGCATTTTTTACATGAATTATTGAATGAAATTCCTTCTTTAATTGAATATAAGAAGGAAAGAGAGAGAAGGCGACGACATGTACTCTTTTGGTTTGCATGAGCTTCTCCAAGCAGGCTGAGAAATGTATTTTCTTATGCTACTTCATCGTTATCAGACAACATCGGCAGGGAGACGGTATAATGTTTCAACACGTAGCATGTAAATAATGACTAGATTACGCTTTTTTTACTAAACAAATGATATCACAAATTAGGCTCAAGTGCTGACCTGCTGCTTTTAGACTTCCAGCAAGTCTGCTTCAAACTGTATATCAGATAGAAAAGTGGTCCTAACTATATCAAAACATCACAATACAGAAGTATGATTCAAATACAAGAAAACTCAGATATATCAAGCTGTCGATGTGGCAATGGAGCAAAAAATAATACCACTCGGAAACCCTAGAGGGGAGGGAAGTTTAGAAGTTTTCTGTTCTAGCTGTAATCCAATTGATGATGTGTTATAATCACTGGCTGAAGACTTGACAGAAAGCAACAATCCCTGAAAGCAACACAATGTGAAGCTGCCCCCAACTACAGTACAGTTTCATCAAGAACTGTATCAAGTGCCTGTTGAGGTCTATGAGCTGTACACGCTGAAAGGTTGACTGTTAAGGATTAGGCAGCAAAAATGTTAACATGTGTTTGTTTTTTTATTTGTTTGAGGTGAAGGAAAACACTCAAATTACAGTTAAAAGCAGGTTTAATGAGAGCGTAATTGCTTCTTTTAAATCCAATTTGTTGCATTAAATAGGTTTAATAAAGGGCCTGTGTTAAAGAGGCAAAATACCAAGATTTCTTATTAGTAGATCAATCCACAGTCATAGAACCACGACACGAGATATGAATGAAACATAAACAAATGTTTAAAAACAACAGAGCCAAAACAAGTCACTGTCCTGAAAGTTACAGACGGCACTGTTTGAACAGCAGTGTGAAACCATTCCACTTGAAAAGTCAAGACAGCAAAAGTGTCTCTCAAACTTGTCAAAATCCAGTCTGTTTTTCACCGTCACAAAAGAAGTCAAAACATTTAGAGGATTCAACTTTAGTCAGCGTTTTCTACCTGCATGAGGGGACAGCAACACCTTGAGAATATCTGGCAGAATATACCGTCAGTTCTTTCTGATAAAAGACGGATTTTCTTTGTAAAATAATAAAAAAAAAAAAGTGAGTGCAGCATAAAACATATTTAGATATGAGTGGGGGAAAAAAAAAATCTCCATTCATGACAGAACAAATTCACCGTATCAGTATGATGAGTACTCGCCCTTATACTCTGATGATCACTCTTCTTTATCAAATTCAATTCGATTATAAAGGCTTATCTTCCAAATAGCTGTGGGTAAGTAAATCATGGAGCATTCGGGAGCCGAGCTAAAGCCAGGCCGGCTCTGTGCTTCTGCCGCACAGACAAAATGCATTTGAACAAATTAATAGTCCATTAAATACAAGCAAAAACTCTGCCGGCTAATAGTGCCTTAAAAGCATATTAGCATTAGAACAGGATAGACCCTCATTTGTCTGAGAAGAGTGTTTTAGCAGTGAGGAACACAAGGGATGAGTTGGTAGCTGCGTGATTCTTTTCTTTACATACATGTGACATCTGGTGGAGGTCTTAATCTCTACAGTGCAATGAGTGATGGTCCGACCTCACCCTGACACGATCAATTCTTTGTTTTTTTTCTTCTTTTTTTCCCTTTTTCTACATTGTCACAGAAACTCATCCTTCTCATTTAAAAGGTACTGTATCTCCCGTGTCTCAATTAATCTCACTCGCTCCCTCTGTTTGCCCTTCCGCTTTTCCACTCCCTGCATCCTTGCATCCATCTTGCTCCTGCCCTCCTCCTCCCTTTTCGACCCCCCCAGGCCCATGCAGCCACCACTCTGGTATTCCCAAAGTCATCTGCAATCAGACATCTTCAATGGATTAATTACACTGTCCTCACACAGCTTGATTGAGCATCTAACATCCACACCCCCACCTCCTCAACCGCCCGGTGCTCCCTCCTCACCTCCACCCACTTACAAACCCCCAAAGCTTTCTTCTTAGCCACTTTTCATCTTCCTCTCCTCCCTCCTTCCCTTTCCCTTTTTTAATTTTCTCTCCTCTAAACCTCCACCTCCAACTAAAGACCCTGGACCCCAACCTCTTGCTCTCTGAAATGACCGCAGCACCCACTCGTCGCCCCCCCCTTGTTCTCCGGGCTCCTGAGCCTTGCTAATCGGACATCGATTGGCAGGGGCCCTCTCCATGATATCTCCTGAATATCGGGATCACGCTAATTGAAGAATTAACTTAGGTGAGACTTGAACCTGGGAAAAGGGAAAAGAGAGATAGGCAAAGAGACAAAATGCTTCGGCTTAAAGAAATACGATAACGTACACACGGGGGTGCATCCAGGCGCATTCTCGGGTGCTCAAATGGGGAAAAGATGTGCGAGGAAACAAAGCTACCATCAAAGACAAACAGGTATAGACGTTTTGCCACATGGTAGGATCCACAAAATGTTACCTTGATCATTAGTATCTGATTTAGAGTCTCTTTAATTAGAGGAACTACCACTCACTCCCTTAATAAAACAAAAAAAGTGAAAATTAAGCGAACCTTCCCAACTTCCTGCCTTTTTTTAATTCATGTCTAGCACACAAATACATCGTTCCTCTGTCTCTCCTCCCTCCAACACACATCCACTTCACATCAATCATGAATGCCAGACCATAACCCCAAAAGCAGAGTGCTGCTTTTGAGTCATTCTAAAATCATGATGGATGACAACTACCCAAAGCAATCCCTCTGCTTGCCAGCATCATTTAACTAAAGCCATAAGCCTGCCCCAGCCAATAGCACTTTTCTGTTTCCCTGGCCTGAGAGAGCCGGACCACACCGTTCAAACCTCACTCGACGCGATTCTGAAAAAAGCCTCCAGAGGAGACATATGAAGGCTGCCACAAAAAAAAAAAAAAAAAGAACGCGCTTCCAAGGTTTGTGATCGTCAATCTGTATTGTTTCCCAACTCTTTCAGGAGCGCTACAGACGACGAGAGAGGAGATTGTGCAGAGGTTAAGCTGACCTCAGGCTTCACGCTTTGGAGCTAGCTTACCCTGGAGTGTGAGATGACAAAACATTTAGCCCGATCTCACTCGCAGCTCACTGACAGGCTGAAACAAAAGAACAGCCTCGGAGGAATTTAAAAATCATTGAATGAATGTCAATTAATTTCACAGGACGGAGTTGAATTGATTAGAATATAAAACAATCTTTCTTGAAAGCAAAAGGGAATTGATGTCTAAGGCCTTCAAACAACGCGAGCTGGAAGACAGAAAAACGACAAAATGAAAGAAAGACGGATGATTTCGTGTGTACGTGCATGTGCTTACAGTGTGTGCGCATGTGTGAGTGTGTTTGCGTGTGTGAGCTCAGCAGTTGTGTTGCACGCTTGGCTGGCGGGGTGTGTGTAAAGTAATTAACATGATAGCCTCCCTCTCAGCCTGATAGCCTGTTCCCTGCAGCGAGGTCGTTCAGCAGACACCAACAGACACCTGAGCTGCGTCTCAGACACAAGCAATGAACGCATGTCTAATGCAAACACACACAAACATGTTCAACTCACATACGTCTAGTACCAACAACTACAGAACATACAGCTATCAGCAGAAACGACAGAGCACATGTATAGCTGTCAGAGGCAGTTTGCAGGAGAGCTGACAAACACCACTTTCAAAGTAAACTGTCTAATATTAATTCACCTTGACGAGCGTGCAGACGAAATGTAAAAGAAATATTTATGAGACAGCATAGCCAGAAATAAAGATAACTAGAAACTAGGGGAGCTCACACCTCCACCAAGGCTTCTAAATAATTTATTTCAATAAAAAGAAAATGTGAAGAGGTTTTTAATGTTCATGTGGATCGGAAGGAAACACGATAGTCTGATAAATGTCTGTCTTTAAAACAGTTGAAACCACTTTTAACCATATGGGTGTTTCAAATGACATGTTTAACATATATGGTTTGAGAGTGAATTCCAGCTCATTCTTAAGTCTACAACTTCATTATGTTGGTTCACTCTCACTTCTCTCGCTTCAATTTGGTTTTCAGATTTAAAAAAAAAGAAAAGGTCCAAAAACACCCTGAATAAACTTCCCTCACAGCACCAAGCAGGAAACAGTCACTGTGTGTAGTTATCTGGTTAATACAGTGAAGCTTTTAACAGATAAAGAGCTTGATACTTCTTTCAGGAGTTGGTGGAGACCAAAACAGATCGGTGTGACGGCTAGAGGTGACACTGTTTGCTAACATATTTTTTATATATTAATACTATGAGGGAATATTAGAGTTTGGTAGAAGGATAGTTTATTCAAAGTAAGATAAGGCTGATTAAAAGTATGGGTTCCTTTAGTGTCTCATAAAGCTGTAATGCCGTACAGTCTTCCAGTTTCTCAAGGGAATGATATGTTCACATTTTATCATCATGTGGTATCCACAGCACATTCACAGTTGTTAGTTTGTAAGTCAAATCCAAAACAATCTGACCACAATTTGGAATACATTAAATATGAAATAAAAAATTATCCTTTTTTTTCAACATCACCCAATTATAATAGTCTGAACTTTATGTAGAAGATAAGATAAGATAAGATAATCCTTTATTTATCCCACAACGGGGAAATTTACAATGATGAGTCACTTTTGATTATAAATGATCACATAGGAGAGTTATCGTCACCTTTTTATCATCCAAACTGAACTAACTGTTAAGTTGGAAAACATGGTGTAGGGAACCATTGGCGGCCAGAAAGTGCGAAATTCTTCTTCTCTTTTCCTCCATTACAACCTATTGTTTTCCTCTTCTTCATCCCGTCTAACCCCTGGACCTTCACTCTGGCCCTCTTAATCCTAAAGCTGTGGCTTCGCGCAGTCCCCAAACACCCCCTTCAGACCCCACAGCCCTCATGTGCTGAAGGATTAGAGTGAGGGCACCGGGGTCAAAGTGAGGCCACCACCAGAGACCCCGAAAAAGACGAAATGTACACACACCAGGGAGCACAGAGAATGGAATACACACGCAAACACACCCACATTAGCATTGTGTAAACTCTGCACCCATGACAGTGCTTTTACGACGCAGCAGACTGAGGAGCATGACAGCATTATGTATTCGCATAATGTAGGTGTGTGTAGGCTGGACCCTCATCCCTAGACACAAACTGAAACAGAGACACAATTGCATGAGCATGTGCTGGACTACATAACTTGACCTTAAATCTCTCACGAAAAATCACTAATAGATATCCGTGCGAAAAAAGCAAGGGTCAAATAACTTCAGAGAAAGGAGGGTTGTTGATAAATCGCAGCAGCTGCAAGTTGGCATGAAGCACACCTCTGAAAGAGAGAGAGAAAGACAGGAGGGAGGATGAGCCCGAGAAGAAAAGTGATTGTCAGGGAGAGAAGAAACATCACTCTGAAAACTTCTAAAGAAGGCCCTGCTCTGGGTTTTAAATGCTCTCCTCCCTCTATCACTCCCTCTCTCTTCCCACTTTCCTCTCATCCCTTTCATGAATTAAAAGCACGGCCGGTCTGTGGGGAGAAGCATAGTTAATTCCGATCAGATCTCCTCCTCCCCCCTCTCCGCCTTCCCCCACCCTCCTCCTCTCCTCCCTGGGCGACGGTTGCCGTGCAGTCTGACAGACGGAGATGGGATCTGACAGTAAACAGGCGTGTGGATGCCCGGCGCGTGATTGACACGTAGGCAGGTCGGCGGGGGCCCGCCCCCCTCCTAATCCTGCCCTGTCAGCTCTAATTGGGGAGGTGGGGCTCCGTGTCACCAAGGTGACTGATTGACAGGACCCCAGCTTTGCATAGATATGAGGGAAAGGTGGGGAGGTTCATGCATGGCATAACACTGTTAACACTACTATACTGCTAATAGAGATGTGTGTGTGTGTGTGTGTGTGTGTGTGTGTGTGTGTGTGTGTGTGTGTGTGTGTGTGGTGCTGCTATTTGCTCATGCACATTCAGAAACACTAAGATGCAGGTAGGTGAGCACGCTCAAGAACATGGTCGAGCACCCAATTCAACCCAAAACAATAACCATGAACAAAATCAATATGGAACAACGTCTGGAGTCCTGGACTGACGCAGAGTGCATCTACAGAGACACACTGACACACAATCTCCTGACATGCTGTGATGAAGAGCAGAGGTTGTTAATGCTACAAGCACTGAGTAACAAGATGCAGGGAGGAGCAATTTAGAGGTCTTCAATATGTTGAGGCCAATGAATGACATGTCAGGGGTCATACACTTTACTGTAACATTTTCACCTGTGGACACAGAACATATGCGCTGTGTTAGATGAAAGACTGTGAGTATATTTGTACGCATATGTGTCGGGGTAATGCCTTCTGGGTACATTTGATTTTCTGTATAGCAGTGGTTGGGTTCCACTATGATGGAAAAGACAGAACAGGTAAGGTTGTAGTTTGGCAGAGACATGACGTGAGCTTAATACTAATGCAAACGTGCTCACACTGAACGTTAAACATGCTGAAGTGAAGCATGTATCATGTTTACAATCTTTCTTTTACATTCCAACAAGTGTTAATGTTCAATCCTGAGGATGTGAATACAACACCATGGCATTCATGCAATAGTTGTAAAGGCATTTACTCCAAACTCAAGCTTGACCAATATACTGGTAGGCTGACGTAATCAAACTGATATGAATAAACCAAAGATTTATCATAATTGGTTTACATGTAGTTCTGATTTGTTATGATATGAAAATGTTCCTTCCAGAACATTTAATTCAGAAAGCAAAGCCTTGGTTCTTTAGGAAGGTTCTTTAAATACTCTATAAGAAAGTTAATTGATGAAATTCACTCAGAATCAGTAACCCTCATTAGTAATCAATACATTCTATTCTATCTTAAATATGTATTGGTCTCAAAAATCCCATCATATCCACCAGACAAAATCAAACACATCAACTTCATGGTTAAGCCTGAAAGAAAGTCAAGCAATCAGCAGTCTTAACATCATCTTGGCACCATGCCTGTGTGTACAAATTGTAATAATAGTCCATCCGGTAGTTAGTGAGCAACTAGAGTGTGGATCAATGATGCAGGCTGATCTCCAAACAAGCTGACAAAGACGATAAAAGAAACCTTCAGTAACTGTTTTATGAGTGAAACCAATGCAGTCTAATACAGCATCTCTCTAATAAATCCTACCTTTAGGAAGGGTTTAATGTTCAAGAGTTGTCACCATTCATCTTTATGGTCATTTCGCAGGCTGTTGTTTATGGTGTTGTTGAATTGTATGAAGTGATTCCAATTTATTGCTTATCCAATGTATTTTACAAAACATGACCTCACTGTCCAAACAATTTATATCGAAGTGGTTAACTACTGTAAGGTGACCTAATAAACTAGTCATGTTGGAGTTTATGTCTGCAAGTTAAACTTGAGTTTGTTTTTTTTAAGACTTTCTCTTTTATTTCCTTTTTTGCTCTGGAAATGTGCAACGTTTATACATCCTCAACCCTCTAAAAAAGTATCTGAAGAAAAATTATAGTGGCTGAAAATCTCAGAAAAGGTGCATGAACTATAGTGAGGGGTCTAATGTTCTTTCTACTCACTTCATTGTGAGGCTTTATAGAGCATAAAGGTTCAGGACAATCATTATGAGGAACATGGAAATTTATACCACAAAGCATAATTTGTATGGATTACAAATTGTTAATAAAAAAACCTGCCCATATCTTTGTGAATGAATTTATTTGAGTGTGTGTGTGAGTGCATGTGTGCACGTGCACGCGCGTTTTGACTGACAGCTGCCACTGACCTGTGCCAGTCAGAGTGCCATGCTGCAGGGCGGGGAGGTCGATCGCTACGGAGACGACCTTCGCCCTCATCTGCATCCTGCCTTCATTAGCAGAGCCAGGCAAGGAGAATAACAACCCAATAAATTAATAAAGAGAAAGGGGGAGAGAGCAGAGGAGAGGAGAGAGGGAGGGAGGGAGGGAGCGGACAAGAGGGGAGCAGGCGAAGCAAGGGTAAAAAGGGAAGAGGGAGCGAAGGAAAGAAAGAGGCCCGAGTGAGTAAAGGGCAGGAAAGGAGAGGTGTGAGAGGAAAAGATCGACGCAGTGAAGTATGGAAGGCTGGGAGCGAAGGAGATGGAGGGGGAAAAAAAAATCAAAAATTGTGTCTATGTGTGCGTGTGTGTGTTTGTGTGTGTTAAGGCTAAGGGTATGCGGTCAGTCAAGGTAGAAAAAAGCTCACAAATGAAAAGTAAGGAGAGGCTGAAGGAGATGGAAAGAGAGACTAAAATGTAAATAAAAATTGTAATTCATCCCCAGCTATAGAATCCATATGTGGGCACAAGAAGCATCTACAGAATATTATGACAACGCACCAAACCAGTTATTCAGAAATGGTGAATTTACCCAAGAAGGGCCAGGAACAGATTTTGCAAAACATATCTCTGGGGCTGATTTAGGAACGTGGCTCCGAGCCCCATTTATACCGAAGAATTGATACATTACCATCTGTACTGGCTGTTAATGCCAGTATAGGCAGGGATGCTCTAGCTGGTCCACAGAGCAGCAGTTTGACGGGGCCAAATGTTACAGATTTCTCTCCTCACATCCATCATTAGGATGAACTTAGCATGCCAACCACACAGCAAATGTGTTGATAAAAATCTGAAGTTTGACCATCAACTATTGAACAAGATGCAGAGCTTTGCCAGTGTTGTTCACTAGCTAGAAGATGGGATAGAGGAAGATACCTCTCAAATACCTCCACACTCGCTGTAAAACACACAGCAGAGTCCAGTGGAAGCTTGCCGTGTAAATAAATTATGAACGGGTATGTTTCGCTGGATAGACTGTTGGTTGGGAGCTTTCCCAGGAGAAATCCAGTAATGATGCGTTCTCATGTTGTAGCAGAGTTGTATAGCTAGCTACACCACCTTCTATTACTCTATCTTAACAGCATGTAGGACGGAGATACAGCCTATCCTGTTACCAGGAGATCTGCGTTTTAGATTTCTTAAGAGAGCAGCTGTTTGCAACAATCCAATCTAGTGTTCTTCATAGCAGAGCAGTGGTCCCACCGCCCTGACTGACTCACCTACCTTTACCTTTATTGATACCACCAGAAAGAGCTGATTTAAAATGGGATGCTCATTATCATTAACACTGATATCTTAACCACTCTCCATACATTCACATTGTCTATGCTTAGGTCACTTTGTTCTAGTTTGTATACTATTATCATCTAGATTGGAAGACCTGTGATGATATTAATGATATTTAACCATACAGTATATCTATTATTTCTGGACAACTATTTCAGGTGTTTATCGATGACTTAAGACTATTTATATAATCAGAAAAGAAAATCTATTTTGATCGCTTATCTTTAAGTTGACTTTTTCATTTACCATTAGCTAACTATTACTGCTTACAGACTGCAGTCCTGAGACAGCACCGTAACAAAGTTCTGCCATCATTACGCTCTTGTGCTTACATATTGCATCCGTAACGGTGTATTATTGGTGTCCCAATGCGAAAGAGTGAAAGCAGCTTATTTGAACACTTTTTTTGTAACCATTTATCAACCAAATATAGATTACTTCTTTAAAAAAATTTGGTTTTCTATCTAACTATTTTTCATCAGCTTACTTTTAGCTAACTTTTAAACCACTTTTTTTTTTGTCTAACAATTTAAAGATGCCTCCTCTACCTTGAGCCAACACTTTTGTCTACTCCTCTATACTTTAAGCCAACAAAAAAGAAAGATTTATCCACTCGTATCTTTTTCAAACACTCTAGTTCAGAACAAAACCTAAGCTATTACTTTTAGCTTTCATTTAACTTGTTTACAGTCATCGAGCTTACTCTTTCAACCATTTACCCATCACTGTAAGGGAACTGTTTAAATGGACTTGAGCATGTATAGCGCTTTTCTCGTCTTCTGACTACTCAAAAGTGTTTCCCAAACGGTCACACCCACCCATTCACCCACTGATGACCGAGTATCTCAGTATTAACTCATCAATTCATACACATTCACACGCCGCTGATGTAGCAGCAGGAGAAATTTGGGGTTAAGTGTCTTGCAAGCACAAGGACACATCGACATGTGGCTGCATGAGCTAGGGACTGAACAAACCCCGGACCATTCACTGAGAGACGATCTACTCGGCCACTGAGCCGCTGCCACCCCAACCAGTTTTCACCAACTCTGGATCTTCACATTGAGCTACTGAAAACTACTGCGTATCCTTTCCAACCCTGGCAACTGCAAAATTGTACAATGACCACTGGTTAGTAAAGGGAAAAAAAGGGAAATAGAATCTAAACTTCTTTCCCTTTTGCTCCTTGTGTTCGAAAAAGGCCGTGTAGATTGCTCAGTTTCAAACATGGAGAGCTGTTTATTGAGCCGATCACAGCCAAGTCCGACTGAATCTGAAACGCCAGCAACGCCAGTGCTCCTAGGAGCAACATGCAGCCTGCTATAATCACCTTATAACACACATCCCATCAACTAGATCCATCTGTTGAGAAGACACAGGTAATGTGCCTGACCCTATTTTCTCCGTCTCTCTCGCTGAGAAGTGCTGCCTGTTCAGGGTCGAGGAGTGTGAGTGCCAGGGAGCCGGGCCTGCTGTGCTGGGGAGGAAATTCTCAGGGCGATCGATGCAAAGGATTAGGGCTGGCTTTGGGGCTCAGAGGCCTGGATCTGAGCAGTATTCTCAGTTGGGCCCATGGGAGAGCTGCAGAGGAAGGCTGGAGGGAAGAGAAGAGGAGGGCCGGGGGAAAGAGAGAGCTAACCTGGAACTGTCAGGAGGCTGAACCAGGGTTGGCCAGGCTGGGAATAGAAGAGCAGTCATGGTCCCACTTGACATTATGAATGGTGCTGAAAGTCTGCCACCCACTCAGGCAAACACACACTGGCCGCTGTGATTAGATAACTGCAGAGCAAAGAGAAGATTTATTGTAACAAGAGATAAAACAGATTAATACAGATGAAGTTAGTTATTTTGTCTCCTTACACTCCATATTTTAATTTCCTTCAGGCCAAATTGGTAGTTGTCTTCTAACTTGATGAGTGCAGCGGACAACAAAAGCCCCCCCCCCTCCGTCTGTATGTCTGCCTCTGATGCTCATGATTGGTCAGCGCATTCGCCAGCTCGCCGCTCTCCCCCGGGTACAGACGGTTGGATCCATGATTCATTTTGCAATGAGGAAAAAAAAAAAAAAAAAAGGAGAGAGCGCATGTGAGAGAAGAAACAGCCAAGACCACAGGGAAATTATACGGTGGAGCGGCGTGGTGGATCTGGAATTAAACGGCATAATTAATCAAGCAAAAATACAAGCACGTTGCTCATACATTTATTATTTGCATGTTTTCCACTCCAGGAGATGTAATCAGCAGATATACATCGGGGCTCCTGATCCGTGTCACAGGGACCTGAAAGGCCGAGCACCCATTTCGACCACTGACCCTGAAAGAGTAAAGTGGTATCAATTTTGTTCTACGCTTTATTTTTTTCCTCACTGACTCTCCTCTTCACGCCGTGCCCTTTGCCTCCAAAGTAATCTCCACAACAAGCAGAACAAGTCCCTTAGAATCATGTTGTTGTCTCCCTGTCCTTTAAATTAGGGTGTCTGCAAAATTGGGTTCACAAGTCTGGGCTCTCTGCAGAATTGTTCTGCATTATGCAGTGTGTGCACTTGACCTCATGAAGAAAAAAATAAACACATTTTACAAGTTTCTGGGATGAAATTATCACAAAAATATATTCACACATCAGTAAGGAGCTGGAGAAAAAAAAATGTACATGCCACGTCGTAAACTCGCCAACAAAGATAACTTTAGGCTGCATGCCAATGACAAACATTGCTATCCCTTGTCCACTACTGTTTTTTTTATTAAATCATGTGTGCTCACTTTCTTATTTTTACTCCTGCCAGTCCTGCACAGATGATCCAACTATACTGAAGCTCTATTGGCTTTCTCATGTTCAATTAAAAACTAATTTATTATCCAAAAAAGATATTGTCGGCAAGTTAATTTTGTATAAACCTATTTTGTTCTTTGTTTTGTTGTTTCAAAATAAAATTCTGACTTGCGTACACACACTGGTTATGTGACCTTTACAATGTACACATTTTGGTCAACTTCGCTGGAGTTTCAATGTTTGTTTGTTTTTTTTAAATTAAAACTTTATTATCCAAAATAGTAGGAACAAGAATTATTTTGTGTCAGATTCATCTGGTTAGACTCCCATTCCAAGGTGGACCTTAGAGTCAAGGTGTCTTTTTAGAGAAAGCATTTAAGTTAATCCTGTAAAGACATTGCATACTCTATTAAAAGTTTTCACATCTTTCATGCTAAAATGTATTAGCCTATTTGTTATGTCTTTATCTTGTTCTATAGGCCTACTACAAATAACCACTTCTCTGATATATGCTGCTGTTACAGTTTCTTAACCCCCTTAATTCATTTCCCAAAAATGATTGAACAATAATTGTAATGTGATGCATTGTTTATATGATGTGGGAATAGTGACAATGTAGGATATTAGGGGTCGCCTTTATAACAAGTTGTTGTTATTGAAGAAATATTGATGTATTCTTTTCACATGTACAGAGCAGTGTTGAATCTTTTTTTGTACCTACATCACCTGTGCCTTCACCTCATGAAGCCTATCTAACCCTCATTATTCCCATTATGCATAAATAGGCTGCATCCGCCTTACAGTTTCAATCGCATCACTTTCCAGTTGGTCAATACGGCTTGTTCCTGGAGCGCCGTCATCAATCGAGGTATCAATATGGAAATACCAGTGTGACCCAGACATTAATCAATTGGGTTCCTCGGGGAGGAGAAGGAGGGCAGGGGCAACGAAAAATCATCAATGAGACGGATCGGGCCGCAGTCCGGCTCGGACAGTCCGTATTGATAAGAGCATTTCCACCTGTAGCGGCTGGAGCGGAGAGACAGGCCGCATCTGAATTCAATACCCGCCGCCGCAGCTGCGAGCTACGAGCCCAGAAAGACACGGTTGAGCGGAGATACGTGCCTCGACTCATCATAAGACCAGTCTCTTTTTCTCCATATATGTCCCCTTCCCCCCCCCTCCTCTGTCTACGTCTGAACTTTTTTTTTTTTTTCCTCGTGCCTCGCGCTAAAGAGGTAGGCTACCTCGCGCCTCTAATACAGAGCAACAATGACTTCAAATTAACTTCTTTGTCTGTATTCCGCGGCTTACTTTCCACACTCCTCACCTCCCCCTCCCCTCCCCTCCCCGCACACTCTCTGGAGTTTAGTCAAACCTTTTTCCCTCCTACAACTTCAAACCGTGAGAGGGGGAGAGGGGGGGGGGGGGCGGAAGCTCGACATCAAAAGCCTTCAGATGCCGCTCTCACGCGCCCATCTCTCTGTCAGCTCGGGATTAAAACGTCGTCTCACTGTCGACAACCAAACCTTGACCCCATCAATTAGGTCCTTGCTCTGCGTTTGCCTCCTCTTAACCAGATACAGCGAACTATTTGTCGTAGTGTGGGACAAGTCGGCCGCCTAGTGGTGCGTTCGCGTACGTACAACTAAGGAAATGAAGCGAAAATGCCCAGTGGAGAAATTTAAACATTAAATAGTAAAAGGGGAAATTACTAACTGACAAAGTATTGAGCTATTTGACAGCTTCCCAAATTGGCCAGTCAAGTAATGTTGACGATCCCCATATTTGCCTTCCAATCATATCTCACACTGCTCTCTCCCTCATGACACTTGTTAAAGGTTAGAGTTCAGGGGTCCTGTGTCCTGTGTGCACACAGACCTGCCCTTTTCATTCCCAATCAGCTGCTCTCTCTCTAACTCTCTTTAATTCCTGTGCCAGAATGGAGAGATGCACCACAAAGGTCATGGACATGGATTTCCTTTGGTTTGACTCAATGAAAAGGTCAGATGAGGGCACCATGAAATGGCAGCAAGGCCTTCACATCGCCCTCACAGGGACGAGTCCTTGCATCACCCTGAAATGGCAAGGCAGGACCCTCAGGGGCTGCTCCCACAACAGCCAGGGGGTCCACTGGGTCCCCCCCCCCTCCCCCCACCTCTGACCTCCTCTGGGTCTCCTCTGGCTCCAGCATATCTAATAACAGTAGGAGATACAGAGCGAAAAGAGGAGCAATTTGAATATCAATTTTTAGAGTAGGCCTATAGGTTTGAAATGAATGTTGCGAATTGATTTCTATTAAATTTAACTTACAAAAGATAAACATTTAAACCGTTTAAATGCTGAATAGGAGTATAAGGCTACAGAAGAAAAATAATGTTACTCTACTCTTCAGGCACTAACTCAAACTGTTTCTGTTAAAGTGTGTTTGAATATGAAATAGCAGCGGTATCTCTTTAGCTAGATCATCCATAATTGGAAAGGTTATAGACTTAAAAGATTCCCCCCGTCAACAGGCGTCCCTGCATGTGCAAGTTTAAGTGCCCCAATAAGCTCAAACTCTTTGTGTTAGATAATATGTGAAATTCCTGCCCCATGACCGCTACATACAAGCTACTATCTAGTCAACAAACTCATATTCTAGTAATGTAATATTCTGTATTTTATGTAAGATGAATTCAGGTATATTGGGACATATTCTAAATTCCTGTCTTGTGTTAATGTTCTTGAATGAATTTTAAAAGGAAATTCAACAATTACATGTATGTCTATCCATTTGAGGATAAACAAATGTTTCATCATTTCCAAGGAGGCACACCATTTTATGTTTAAACTGATCCAAAACCTTTTTTTTTTCTGGTAACATTTGGATGATTGGGACAACACATCTTATTATTGATTTTGGATAGTAGGGACATTTCTAGTAAAGGGTACATTATGAGTAAATTAAGGCAAAACAAAATGCTTTTAATCAACAATGAACAGAATTGTTACTGGACAGTTGTATATGAACTGGCTTTTTGAGGTGTTGTCATCATGACATTTTTTTTGTAGTTGATTAGGGGTCTGCAAACATCAAGAGGCTGGTAGCCACTAATCTAGAGCATACAGAGCTTAAAAACTGTTGAATTGCAAGGTTGATCATTTCTTTTCATGAGTTAAGCCTTTATAGCATTGGCCCAATATCACCCAAAACCATGTTGTGCTGGGTGGCACGACATAAAAAAAACAACCTAATCCCAAAAGTAAAAACATAATAAACACTTTGTTATAATTGATGTAGTCGGAGAAGAACTTAATGTTTTTCCAAATTAGTAGCTTTGACAATTTAATGACCTTAAATTGAAAACTAGCTAAAGCCTCTATGTAATCATGCTCACCACCCGCATTGACCTTGTGCAGGTGTAGTAGGCTACAGGGTCAACTTCCTGTCTGTTTTTTTTTTCCGTCTGATGTTTGCCTCGCTCACCTAGGCCTTTGTGAGGTCACTACAATTAGGGCATGTTATTTTGCATGTAGTAATACAAATAGGGCTCAGAAAAAAAAACGTTTTATTTTCTTTTATTAGGTTTGGAATTAAATCCTATACAATCCCATTCAACCTTGTCACCCTGATATCACCCTAATGATTTTTTTAATAGCCTACTTTTCAGCTATTTCTGACATCAGGTCCTGTACTCTGCAACTTTGCCGCTAGATGCTGCTGCACGCTCCAGAGGAGCGTTCTTTTGTTTAATGTAAAATTAGTCACATATAATTTTCCTACCTTCTCAATCTTGACCCGGATTATCCAAAGGTTACTTTTGTGTAAAGAACAACAACACAAGAAGCAGAAGTTTTACAAGATTTGATTTATTAACTATGGTACAGATCACATAAGGCCTTGCTGTATACATCATTCCCATTGAGACAAATTACCATACTCAGCAAATAATGAAAGTTTTTAAAGTTTGATGTTATCGTTTTACTTTACAGTACTTCATTTATTTATTTTGTTATCCCACCCTCACCCCCATCCCACCCATAATTTCTTAATATTTTTTTTTTTTTATCATCTCTTAAATAGTGAGAGTGGTGGAGCCCTCTTCCTCGGTCAGGAAGAAATCATGCACTATACTGGGCTGGTCTCTCAAGTGTTCACAAAGAAATCGTTTAAAAAATGTTTTGTATTTTTTAATAATTAAAATAAAACATAAAAAAGAAACTTTTATTTCTATCACCACTGACTAAAGGGAAAAATGTTAGACCCCTGACATACCAATAAACAACCATTTGAATATAGTTTGCTTGTTTCTCATTTTAACTTAACAGACATCTGTCACCATTGTTGAAAAAATAAACAAAAAAGAAAAGCAATGCAGCCACATATCACTGAACCAAAGTCACATTTTTTTTAATTCAACTGTTCTTCTAAACTGTCACTTTGCTTCCCCTCTCTCCCTCAACCCTTTATTTCCAGTCTTTGGCTGCCTCACAGTCAGTTCAGTATTAACGCATTGATATACACGGGTAACGCCACTGGCCAGCGTTCACACTCAAGTACCAGTGGTCACCCCTATTTCCTACCTCTGTCTCCCAAATAATGATCCTGTTCACCTGGGTGCCATCTGTCCTCCTCCCCCTCCCCCATTCCCTTCACACTTTCTTTAAGGATCAGTGTGTGTAATCTGGACGGGCTAACAGGGTTACAGGGTAATGATCGCAAGAAGAACTACATTCCTCTCCTATCCTTAGTTTGGATCAGGCTGGTGTCTGGCCATCTGCCAAGCACAGCTTGCTAGGATGTTAGCTCAAACCCACCAACCCAAACACAAACTCTTGATTCTGCTATCCTTGATCACACTCATACACCCACACACACACACACACAAACAGACACATACAAGGTAAATAGGTAGTGTAGACTGATAAAATCTCCCTTAAGAATTCAGTGATTGGTTGAACGTTTTTTTCTCCTTTTGGACAGAGAGGATAGTCCGGGGAGACATGCAGAGATGCAATTCAGTGTCAAACAGAATTAACTGACCTTGGTGAGCATCTGTTTAACATTAACAGGCATACAGTGAGTTCATATGCGCACACCCTTTCTGGAGCTCAAACAAACAGAGACGTAAATGTTTGCACACATACACAAGCTTCCAGATAAAAGCTCAGCAACTCTCAATGAGCACTACCGCGCTGGTTTCTACGGTAACAGCAGGCTGGGGCTGAGGAATTCTGTGATGCTCCATTCCAGTCATGCAGACGGATGAATGGACTGTCTGTTCTATCTGCTGTCTCTCCCAAACCCGGACTGTCTCTGTTGGACTGGGAATGACTGGGGTAATGTGGTTGCATAACGGGGACAACAGCGGGAGTCTGGTGTAGTGGTTACACTTGTGCAAAATACCTATTGAAGTCAATCGAGAGCAGGCTGGAGTCTCCTTTCTAAAGGTGTGATGCTGTATCCTAAAAGGGCAACATGCTGAGGCCTGGAACAGTTGTTTCCAATTATGTTCAACAAATAAAAAGCCTCCGTCCAGTCAAAGCGTGAGCTTGGTTTACAGCTCTTGCTTGTGCCTTAAATGCTACATTGCGCCCCAATCTCCTAAATCTTCATGTCCTGCCACCAATATACAGCAGACGTGGCATGCAAGTTTTTTAGCTGTGTAAAAAAAGACATTTTTATCATCTCTGATTAAATGCAATGTAGCCACGTGTGTGGTGGCTACAAATCCTGAATCTACTTAATCTCAATTTGTGTGTACCAGATTTATAACGGCTGTTCTTATTTTATTCACACGTTTACACTACATGAGCTCTAACGTTAAAGTTACTTGAAATACAATGATGAAAAATCCTAACAATTTAACCTCTTCAAGAGAATCTGACCTTACAAAAACCATGGTAGGAAAATGATGCTACACCCATGCAGTAATGGTGAGGTGAGGTTATGGCTGCAGTACCCAGTTCTTCCTCTAGATGTCAGTGGTGTGCTCCCAGAGAAAGAAAGACCAGGGTGGACTGTCAATAAAGTGAACTGTGGCTGTCATGTCACTCATGTCAGCTCCAATTTAAAATGTGCCTTCAAAGTGCTCAGGGAAGTGCTTTTTTTGAACAAGGTCCTTACTGTGACAACTGCAGCGCTGACTCACTCCAAAAAAAAAAACACCACAGCATTAAAGAAGCAACATGACAGGTGAGGGTCCAACACTGAAATAATTCCCAGCATCTGCCTACAGCAGGAAATATGGGCACAACTAAAAGGCATGGATATGCTCACACAGACAGGTAAGACAGCTGCACAGACACTTACACACAAGGCCACTCGTTGAGTGATGGCCGATTTTCCCAAGATTTTGTCTAATGAAATAAAATAAATGCAAATTAAAAAACAAGATTTTAACTGTTTTAAAATTCCCCTTTTTAAGCTTTTTTGTGTTAGCCAGGAGGTCGAAGTTCAAGCCATGAGAGAAAGAGCAAACAGGAGAAGCCTTCCCAGAATGCCTGAGGTGTAAGAGCCCCCATAATCCTAGGCTCCAATTTGTTTCCTAGCAGATCCAGTCAGTTTGGATTTTTTTTTCCCTCTGTGCTTGGCATACTGCCACAATTGAAACTCAAATGTATCCGTGTGTGTTGCTGCGTGTGGGGTTGATAGATAGGAATGTGTGAGATGAGGAGGACAGAACATCCTGTCGGGTGAGTAGCAACACGTGTCTCTTGCTTAAGTCCTCATGTGCAGTGGCAAAATAAACTAAGATGTGTTCCAGGACTCGCTCTCTGCTTGAATCTTTCCCAGTTGTGGCCTCCAGGTCGTTATAGCAGGTGGATACGTTTGCAAAAATAACATGTGCAGCCCATCTTAATTCCCAGCAAAGTTCGAGGCGAAGGGATTGAGGAGAATGGTTGTCGGAGGCACACTGGCCACTGGGTGTTTTGTTTGTGTGTGTAGTGACGAAATCTCAACATAACATAGTTCAAATCCTCTTGCACATTACTCCTGAGTCCCTCCCTAAGTCCCTTTAACAGTTTCTGCCATAGTCTCACTCATCTATAGTGTGTTTGTGTGAAGGTTCTCTATAAGGCAAGGAGGGCACGTCTAGATGTAGTGAGACAAAAGGATGAAGTTGTGAGGAGAGAGGAAGATACTGCCAGTTCAGTGATTTCCCCTTTTCTGCCTTGTGTGTCTGTCCATTTTTCTAAAAGCAAGAGGGTCAAACAGCTCATCTTCTTCTTCTTCTTCTATTTCTTCTCCTTCTCCCAAACATGTAGATTTCTCCCTGTACATACTGCAATCTCACTAAATATCTCCCAACCTCTCATCCCACTTCCTGTTCTCATTTCAATTCATCTACTTCAATTTGCTCCCCAAAAATCTCGAATCCCTAAGTCCTGTTTTCTGTCTTTGTTTTTTGTTTTTTTATTCTATTATTCCCTTGATCCCTGGTTCACAGTGTGTGTTGTTCCGTAGGGGGGTGATGGGGGTGCAGAGAGGGTGGCAACAGGGCTGGTAGTGGAGACTGAGGAGTAGGAGGTGGGGAGTGGGGCGGGGACTGATGTTGATGGTGGTGGTGATGGTGGTGGTGGTGGATAGGGGGGCCATAGTGTGGTATGACAGGAGGGGTGGCGGGGAAGACGTAGGGAGTTGGCGACGGAGTTGGAGAGGATGAGTAGCCACCGGCCATGCAGGAGTAAGCTGAAGAAGAGGAGGAGGAGAGCGTGGAGGTGGGGGACCCTGGGAGGCCGTCAGCCAGCGGCTGATTGTAGAAGAAGTATGCGCACTGGTGGATGAAGCCTTCGATGATTGTCTGGTAGGTGCGGGTGGCTGTCAGGGCGTCCATGGTAGTGAAGTCTGGTCTCATCAGAGTTGGCCAGAAACAGATGGAGAGGTTCTCACTAGTCATCAGGTTCTGCTTGTAGTTCTGACCCACCCTGGGGGAAAAAAAACAACAACAAAAGTGTGAATTGGAAATCAATTGGCCAAATTTCAATTGCTAATTTTAGAAGAAAATTTAAAAAGGGATACTTCAGTTGATTTGCTGCTATTGCAATTCAATTCACTTAGCAGACGCTTTTATCCAAAGCGACGTACATCAGAAGAGTAAGTACAACACTAGCCCAGTCATACACCGCCACCGAAGCAGCGGGAGCAATGTGGGGTTAAGTGTGAACATTAATTATGTCTTCTACCTTGATAAGAAACATCAGAATGCAGGGGGCTCGTTTTTTTAGGGTGGGGAAATGAAACTAGGTTCAAAATGAGAAAAAAATTGGGGGGGAAACGTAATTTCCCACACATAATTACCCTGTAGTATTGAAAACAATGGCTAATTGGCTATATATTTTAAACCTTCACTGATTGTTCAGTAAATGCCAACCTAAACATTTGGGCTCTTTATGTTACTAATATGGAATCAAAACTGGAAATGAAATGAAACCAGAAACAATAAGCAGAGCCAGAATCTATGAAATTAAAACAAGACGTAGCCCTACTTGTTGACCCATTGGAAATGGGGAATGTACAGACCATTAGCTGAGAAGGTTGTAACAGAATCTACATCTACTACTATGTTACTGTAAGCTCAACGCTAATGCTAACATGCTCACAGTGTAGCATGCTTTTCATCCTCTTTGTTATGCCATCTACACCCAAATAGAGATGAAATCATCACTGCAATAACATAGCTGGTCTTTTAACCCGAGTAAAGCCTCTATTCTGTTACTGTGCTAGGTACGGTGATGTCACAGCGAGGTCACTCGACCGTGTGACCGGCGGTGTAGTCAGCACCACTGTCAGAGACCATCTTTGACCCCGTCACTCACTCACTTGTTCAAGTGGCTGATGACATATTTGAAGACTTCATAATTCTCCCTGGGGAAGCGGCGGAGAATGTCCTTCATCGTCTGGAAGCGCTGTTCCCTATCGTTGAGCTCTGGATAGAGGCAGAGACAGAAGAGAGAGGTTAGAGAAGGGAGGCTGAATGAAAAGATTAAGGGGGAAATATGTCAGGGGTGTGAGAAAGCAGAAAGGGGGAGGAGGGGGGGTGGTGGGGGTGCAATGTAGAAGAGGAGAGTTCGGAGCACAGTCAAAGCAATTGGATTCAGTTTGAAGAAAATCTGTGCAATACAAAGTGATTTCATCCTATAGCCTTGCAAATTTAAAATAAAAAAAAAGGTCATGAAACAAAGAACAAACACATCCCAGAGGAGAAACATACCGCATACACCCATTACAATGTCCTACAGATTGCACACAAACACACTCACACACATACATGGACTGGGTGTGTTAAGCCTGACAGCGAGGAGTGACTCAGAACAGCTGACGTCACTGGCTAACACAGTCCATTCTGTGTGTATGCGAGCGAGGCAGAGAGCAGCAGAGAGCAGCAGTGGGACCAGCAGATGTTCTCCTCCTCATCACAAACATGATTTACAATCAGAGAATTTGACTGTATATTCCCCCAATGAGGTCAGCAGGGATCAAAAGCGGATTTTTAGGCGTACTGACTTTACACAGTTCCTCCCGCTTTCCATCCATCATCTGTAATCAAAACTTAACATCCTACAGCTAATTTTAAGAAACGTCACCATGACAATATGCACTAAAATCCGCCCGCCCTGCTTTTCTTCATCTCTCTTTTTGCTGAAACTCACAGTCAAATAACTCAAATTTGGAAAATGCCAAGCACAATCGTGTGCTTTTCATGTCTCTAACTCCACCTCTCTCTTCTCCTTTTGCTCTATTGTGGCACAGACTGCAGCAGCTTTATCAGGTCTCTGTCACGGCTGAAGGGTCTCACTGGGGCCGTGAAAACACACACACACACACACAAACACAGAGCTTGGTGAGTGACAGCAGCCTTGCGGCCCGGGGGTAAATCTCTCTGGTGCGATGCAAAACTAAGCTACGCCTTAAATCTCCATTGGAACAGATTAGGGGACAAAAAAAGAGAGGCAGTGTAGAGCCTCATTTATCTAACATATAACTGTTTTCTTATGACTTCATCCATAGTGCTGCTGCATCACTGCGTTATATGCAATCATCCGCACATCCTCCTGAAGCTTTAAATATTCTCTCCTCAATCCCTTTTTCCTCCAACCAGCAGGGCAAATCCGATTCTCCCCACGGATGGATTTGGATTGCCAGAGTTGTGCTTGTTAGGTTAAAGAAAAATCACAATGAACAGCGAAGGATTTAGGCAAAAATCCAATACACCTCGGATTTTTTAAGTGGAGAAGTTCCCCCCACATCTTCAGACCCCATATCCCCCTCCCACCACGCAGCCCAGGACTTACTGAAGGCCTCCACCAGCTCTCCCTGCATGCTGTAGGGCACCAGAGGGTCAGGTAACTCGGAGAAGAAGGCCTTCATGGCTCCTGCTACTGTGTTGATGGAAAAGTCTTTCTCCACCAGGTCCAGGCTGTGGTCTAGGGAGAAAAATGGAAATAGAAAGAAGACGTTTTTAAGCACATATCACAATTGTATTTGCATATAGTTAATAAGAGAGGAGCTAAAAAAAAAATTGAAATAACATCTATATAAAGATACTGAAAAATACTGTAATGTATCTTGCAACCGCCCATTAGTTGGCAATTTAAATATGTCAACAGTCAGAGATTTGTCTTCTTTTGAAACTGGTCCTCATTTTTAAATTGTCTGCTCTTATTGTGTTAAGGGTTTCACTACAGCTGGTTTATCTTATCACATATTAGTCATAATAATTACAATAATATGTCCGTGCATTTTCAGGGAAGGCAGCATGAGTTTGGCTTGACCAAACAATGAACAAAAGTTAATAAATGGAATTAATTGAGCTTTAAAATGAGTTTTGCATTGATGTGATGGAAGTATTTTAATTCATAGGGTTGATAAGACACAGATATTACTGTAAGGGAAATCATTCATGACATACAAATAGATGTAATATAAGCTACATTTGCAGTTGTAGAGATTTTTATCCTTCCTCCTTACTTATAACTTACTTTAGTGTGTACTAATTGTAACTTACTAAATTGATTGTTCACACAATTTGTAGACAAACCTACACCATCACCTGTGTTTTAACTTCTCAATTTACCATGATATACAAATTTACCACAGTTTCATTTTGATGTATGATGGACTTTAATAAAAAGCAGAACCTTGGACAATTAGAAAGAAGGTTTGAGAAAATCCAGAGATCCAGACACTACAGTGGAGCTCCAGAGACAGCGTGCACAAGAGACTTAATTAAAAAAGCCATTTTCTGATAAGTTTTGACTGTACAAAAGGTAGTGTGAGTCAAAGAAAGAATGGTAAGAAGAAAGTAGATGGGTGAGCAAGTTCTAAACCAGACTGAGAGAAGCCCCCATTTCTGAGAGTTATTAAAGTGCTGTGCTTGTGATGTTGCTTCCTCCTGTAATGACTATCTGGATCTTCAGGTCGCTGATGAAGGGCCATCTTCTGCCGAGCCATGAGACACCAATGCTGTAATTGTCTTGTTCCATTGTCCCACAGGCTCACCATGTTTCAATGAGGGGCTTCAACTCTGATTACCTGGGTTGGATTTAACCTCAACCACACAGACAGACAGACAAACAGACAGACAGACAGACAGAGAGACACAGACACACACACACACACACACACACGCCATCTTGACCTGCAATCCATCTCTGTCGCGACATGCTTCATTAACCAAACCAATCTGGGGGTAATTAACTGCCCACACCAGATAGACACATGCTCCGAGACACACATTGGGAAAAACCTTGAACCAGCACATGTGTCAACATGCACACGCACACAGGTAGCAGGTAGAAGATTAAGGAGGCAGCTCAACACTCTACAAGGAAGCCGAGGCCAATTCCCTAGGTACAATGCTGCTCACTGGTTAATTAAGGGGATCCAGGCGTGTTATAGACAGACTCAGACGAACCCACCAGCACCTTAATGGCCTTTTCTTTCACACTGAGTCCTATATATGAACAGCTGAAGCAAGAATGAGCAGGTGTCCTCATGTATGTGGGAGAACAGTAAGCAGGGAATAACAAACCTTGGTCAAATTGCCGCTGCATGCTCTCCATCTCTGCCTTGTTGCCGCTCACCCTGTAGATGCCCTCCGTCAATAATCCTAGCACAGGAAGATAAGAGGAATATTGTTAGATCACAGTTTCATGTTTAAAGCGTTAATTGTTGAAGATCAATTATGGTTTGATACATCGTTACGTTAGGTATAGAAGCACAAAGTAAAACTACAACAGGCTGGTTTAATGGTCTCTACATATGTTCACTTCAATTTAAACACACTATTAGCACTACTTTTAAATCTCGTCAATAACTACTGCTGGCCAACTGAGAGCCCACTAACGCAGTGCCACACAATTTTAAATGAGACAATGCAGATGTCTCTGACACAAAAGTGAATATTGAGAGGATATTTTAGTGCATCCACAATTTTCAGATAGGGAAGTGATAAATAATAATAAAAACAACTTCATTTATATAGCACTTTTCCAAAAAAAAAAAAACAAGAGCTTTACCAAGAATACAAATAAATACACAAATTTACAAATAATAAAACCAATAGTTAGGCAAATAAACAGGTATTTGAAATAAACACAAGGTGCCCAATCAAAGGACAAGCGACCAGTGAAGGGAACCCCCCCCCCCCCCATCCCAACCATGAAAGAAGAAATGGGAAAACAGAAAGACTGAGTGTCTGCAGAAAGATTTTGGAAAGAGAAAAGGGAATGTAGAGCCAGGGCTTCATGCTTAAAAAAAGGAGGGAAAAGCTACTTAATTTTCTGTTCAGAGGTACAATATATCGAAAATGTGTCTAAAATGCTTCGTCTGGTGAAACCTGTCCTGTTGGCACCTCTGTGCCAGAATGTGTTGAACACAAATAGAGGGAACATTCAGCCCAATCATTTTTAAGACAAACACTTTAGCTGCGGTAGTAAAAAAAAACAAATGTAGGTAGATACAGAAGTCGACTATAACTGGAGCTCCCCATTCATCACTGCAACAAAACAACTTAATAGAGCAGGAATACAACAGCCTGCTATTTTTCATACAATTATGTCTATCGGTCCTTGTCCCTTTTTCTTGAATGTGAGTTTTTCATGGTTTAATGGCTTTCAGCAGGTGAAGTCTGGTGCAATATGATGGAAGGAGCCAGTTTAATAATTATGTAAGAAGCCTGTTGGTTGTTATTTTCTATGTACAGCAAAATCTATTCAATAAACTATGTGATTGAAAAGACTGTCAGAGTTTTATCAACTACCTAAAATCTCTGACATTGATTTTTCATAGCTTCTGGAGGCACTTTTATTTAATTACTGATCTTTAAGTTGATACAAGGACGACCGAATAAATAATCTATTACTTCCACCCATGTTGGACAACTTTTGTCTTACCGGACAAATTTACATCAACACCAGAAAGTGAGCTTTGCTGTTTTCCAGACATTCATGAAACATGGCTTAAAACAGCCCTGCATCAGATCTCATGTAGCATATTGTATCAATTAAATTTGTAGTTTAAGTAAATATCTTCTTAGTTGAAGTAAATATCACTTTAAATCTTGTTTTTAAAGCAACACACCCCTGTACTCTGGAATAGAAAACACAATCAAACAAGTCCAATGAGGACAGTGACGAGTCTGACGACAGCAAAGACACATCTGGAGTGAGAGAGCTCACTTCATTTTCTCTCATTAATTATTCTTGCAGTTCATATAAAAATAAGCTTTCATCTCCCACTCTTGATATTCTCTCTTCGTTCACACTTTGCCGGTGATTCAGGGAGACAAAGAGCAATCCAGAGGGAGCGAGGGAGATAGGGAGTGGCAGAAAAAAAAGAGGGCGAGATAGAGAGAGAGGCAAGGAGGAAATGAGAGAGCTCTCAGTCGAGGCATACAGCATCGATCTGCTCCTTCTACCAATCAATTATCCACAAAGGCTTTTCTAGCCAGACACTGGGAAATCAGGGATGGGTGGAGAGATAGAGAGAGGGAGAGTAGTGTAGCAGCTGTGAGGAGAGAGAGAGTGAGAGAGAGAGAGAGAGAGAGAGGGGCAAAATAGGACAAGCACCCAAGTTTGAGGAAGATAGTGGGGGAGTGTGAGCACACAGAGGAGAGATTCAGACAGATGACAAAGAGAAAGCGAAAAAATGAAGGGATTAAGATAAGGAGGGATATACAGGGGGATGCGAAATGTGTTCGAAACAACAAAACACATAAAAGATGGAGGTCTACATGAGACAGGAGGGGTGCACAAGGCAGAGGGAGGGGGGTCAAAGTCAGAGGATGATGGTGGTGAAAGAAATAGGTTCGCTCAAACATAGAAGCATAAAAGGATCCTATTCCTCTGTCTCACTGTTAACAATCTTCTAAGCAACAAGAAAACCTTTAAACATCTCATATCACAACATGATGTACAAGTTCAAGTCCATTTACTTTCAATCATTTACATGTGCTGTCATTAAGTGATCTGTTCATATCAAAAAATAATTATCTCCTAAATCTCTAAGTCCAGTGTCCAAGAATGTAAAGTGAGTTTAACTCCTTGTCTGACGATCAGTAAATTCCTCCCTCCGATAGGGCAGTACTCGTCGATGAAGTTGGACTAAAGCTGGTTTATTGCAAAAGTCAACAAACAGTTTAGTGCGTGTCTCTCACAATTGCACAGTCAGAGAGTGAAGAGAGTCTCTCACTTCATATACCCTCATTCAGTACACACACAAATAGAACCTGAAGCCAAAGGATATAACCACATACAGTAATGACCGCTTCAAATAGTATTCATGTGAACAAAAATATAACTGTGAACCTGCAATAACACAGAGTAGAGTATGATAAGTACTCCTGCAGCATGTAACTGTCTGACAAACCTACAGCTGCTCCCAAATCAGCCCAGAACCACAGCGACTGCCAGGAGCCTGATATAGAGTTCAGTCACTGGGTGCTGCCCTTTACGTCTCTATGGAGTTCCCTACAGCAAGCAGGTATGCTGCAACACACTAACACACATTCATCACCTGGCTACCCATGAACAGAACAACAAACTACAGCTCCCGCACTGAGACAAAACTCAGCAGAGCAGAGGACAGATAAAAGCAGTCACTATGGATTGATTTTATACAGCTGTTTTTCCTGCAAGAGTGCAAGAAAATAACACAGAAAAGCCCTTCTATTATTCCCAAGGACAAAAGAGGGAGCATTGAAGTAAAGTTAGGACAAGCAACAAAGAAAAAAAAAAATTGAATCGAAAATCGAAGAGATAAAAAGAAAGTGGAATTTTTGTCTCCAAAAAAAAAACTAGTTTTCTGACTAGAAAATAAAAAAAAATGAAAATTTGTCTGAGGGATATCATCTTGGTAAAAGGTGTCACTCTTTTCCAAAAATGGGATTAACATACTAGACTAAGTGACATATAGGAATAAACGCAGAAATTCTAAGGTAAGGTTTAAGTTGGCTGTAACTATTTTTGTTGAAGAAACTGGGAAAACGGGAAGGATGTAGGTCAGAGCAGCAGGCCGAGGGTCAGCCTCACAACTTCACTCATTATCAGCTCACACTATAGTGACAAACGTATAGTGTCAGCGCCATGTGCTCATTTCCTGAGTGCCATTATACTGCCAGATTGAAGACACAGATACAGGATAAGTAGAGCCTGACTTCTTAGAGCGAGTACATTAAAAAAAAGAAACACATTGTAACGCATTTCCCCTGCCAAATGAAGTCATTCTGTGTGTGTGTGTGTGTGTGTGTGTGTGTGTGTGTGTGTGTGTGTGAGTCATTGTGTACTACATGTGTAAAGTAAATATATCTGCGCAATGTATGTACACACACATATACAGTATAACAGAGAAACACAGAGAAAAAAGCTGAGCCCAAACATTCTTCCAATTTCCCATGTTGTGATATTGACCGGATGGGGGGAGCGATGTGGAAGAACATTACCTGGCAACCCCAGGCTAAAATACATACCACCTCACAAAAACTAGCACACACAAAGAAAGCTGACAAGAGGAAAGAGAGGGCAATGAAGAAGGGAGAAAAGAGATGGAGGAGGAGAGAAATGCAGTGAATTGTGAGAAGTGTCAGGACAGGGGGAGAAAAAAAGAAATATAGGTTAGGAATAAAGATGAAAGATATCAAATGTGACAAGTGAAGGTACTCGGAGCGACAGGGGAGGAAAGATGACTGGATCAGGAGAAGAAAGTAGAAAGGGGAAGCAGAGGGTTAGGCAAAATACTAAAAGAGTGAGTGTGTGTAAGAGGTGGTAAACACCTCTCGAGGAGCTGTGTACTCATCCCGACATCTGAAGCCTCTATGCATATAAACGCATATTCAAACTGGTTTTCTTCTTTATCAAGATGTGTGTGCTGTGACTGTTTAAGTTTACATCCAAATAGCGTGAGGTAAAATCTAACGCGATGCCTTTTTATCCAGGGTTTTTGGCCCATCAACTCCTACACAGAAGGAAGGCACTGGATGTTTTGTAAGGTCACAGTAATCCACAAATACAGAGTCTCTAATCGGGACAGAGATTACAGTGGAATGATTTGGCACGTCAGCCAGCACAGCCATGTTTTGAAAATCTCACTTGCTCTGATGTGACTCACTTTATGAAAGGTGAAAAAAAAGACAATTCTAAGCAATGAAAGTGCAATTTAGGTTGATGATAGACTTTCCTGAACTACATTAAGGTGCTTTACAGTAAGACAAACATTCAAATTAGGAGAGGAACTGTTATTGTCATGACCTCAGTGTTTCATTTAGAACATTTAAGGAAAGATTTTTACACTAACACTTCTGTTAGGCTGATTCTGCTGTTTAAGTACAACTTCACCAACATTTGTAGAGCTCTGAGATTGCATTTACTTGTGTAAAAAAAAAAAAGGAACACATTATTTTATTGGCCCGTCATTTTTTATACTGTATCTCTGTGTGAAGTTTCTTGTTGAAAAATACAGAATTAACTCTTTCACTGAATTCAGGTAAATAATAGGCATAAGTTTCTTTGACAGTTCTTGAAGAACGACTTAAACTTGCTATGCTGAGATAATAAAGACTATTTTATGATCACTTGTACTGCATTTAAATTAAACTTTCAATTAAATTTAACAGCTTGCAAATAAATTAATGATTAGATAAAAATTCTTGATGTCTGGGAGTGGAGGTGTTGGACACAGACGATGGCTTAAGCATCTTAAATCCTGGTGAAAGTCCAGCCAAGAACAGAGAGACAAATTCTGATATCTTTAAATACACATCAGTGCTGCAGTGAGACGCCTCTGGAGGAACAGCTGGTGGCAGACTGAGGGCAGTGGGGCACCAGAACAGCCTAGCAGGGGGTTTGGCATCTGGGCAACAGGGTAACAAGGTTAGAGGAAGCTATCTAAGCACATCTGTCAGAGGAGAGGAGAGGAGATATCTTTCCTCGTCATCTGTTTTCACTGAGCCTCTGACAAATCTTTGTTAGTTTTTTTACTGAAAGCCAACACAACCTTCAAAATAATTCAGTCAGAACTAACTGCTGGATAACACAATCCACTTTGCCTTATTTTTTTTTTAACAGGTCTCTAGCTTTTCAAAAAGTAAAAGTAACTTCAGGTCCATGGAGGTGCTCATCATAAAGCCCAAAGCTTTGCCAAGCGCTTCCTTTTTTTTTTTTTTTAACCGGAACAAAGAATATGGGAGACATAAAAGAAAAGCATAGAGACACAAAGGCTGTTATGAAAAAAAGAGGACTGTAAAATCACACTCGGGCAGACCATTGTAGGTAACAATCCCACCAGGGAGGAGGATTAAGTTGAGGCAAAAGAAAGAAAAAAGAGAGATCAAATGAGAAAGGTATAGCATACTGAAAGAAGAGTGGATGCTTTGATATTCTTATTGAGATTGTAAGAGAAAAAACTTAAAACAAACCTGTCTGGCTTGCTGTCATTTAGCTCTTTTTTTAACACGAAGTCAAACAGATTCTCACCTGTTGTTTCAATAAAACGGATGCACTTTTCAATGAAGACAGGGATGGGCCTCTCCAGACTGACCACGCTGGTCAATGGCATGCCAAAGTAGTTGCTTTCGATCGGTTTGGAGATTGAATGCCTGGGTTTGGATCTTGGTTTCTGGAAAGTAAAAAAGTTGAGAAGAAAGAGCAGGTTATTTGATGAAAACAATTCAACATAAATTGAGACTGACTGACATTGTCACTGCTGACGTAGGAAAACATTTCCCAAACTGACGCTCAAGCCCAGAGGCGTTGCTCTTGAAATAAATGACTTAATCATGACCTTATTTTAATGAGACAATGCGTTTCTGTGTTTGGATCTACTTGAGCTAAAAATGTGAAGAAGCACACGTGCACACTCATCCAGCACATTCCTACAAACCTTAAACTGATAAGTTATCACACATTCCAGTCTTGAGCCCTGTTCTGTGCAAAGTGAGATAAACATCAGATCCTTCATCACTCTGGACTATTCATTCTTGCCCTCCTTCCTCTGGCATTCTGTGTTTCACCTCTCTGCAATTCCCATATAATCAAAGTCTCTCATCTTAAAAGACCTCTAACATACTTCTGCAACATATTCAGCCTGCCTGCATATTGCTGTTGCATCAGTTATTGTATTGCACTTTCATGGAGTTCAGTGGGAATATTTTGAAGGCCCATGAGGCCTGGATCTCTCGTAAGTCTGTCAGGCCCCGGTGGGCTGCGCCCCGGCAGGCTGCACCCCGGCAGGCAGGGTGGTGAGGCAGGGCTGCATGGTTGGCTAGTCACACAGACAGAGGGAGTAGTACAGGTCTGACAGACAGACACAGGAAACAGAGCAGAGGAGTGCTCATTAGAGAGAAGGAGCTCTGCATGCCCTCTGCTCCACATACTGGCCTCACTGCACTCCAAACATTTAGATACCACATATACAAAGTAACTCACAGCTAACTCACAGAAACCACTAATTAAGACTCAAAATCTCACCTAGAAATTCACTGCACTGCCTGATTTGTGAACTTCCAATAGCAATGTCTTTGTTGTTAGTCTTATCTGCAGGCTAGATGGTGCTAAGGTATCACCCTTAATTAGGATTTCATTTAGAGGAGCCAGAACAAATACATCTGCATGCCAAGCAGCAACCTCCGGTCTTGAGAAATGAAGCCAATGCAGAAGTGCAAAATTATTCAGTTCGTCGAGTGTCCGCTTGAAGTCACATACACACCACAGCCCAAAAAAAGCCTGTTTTTACAGCATAAATACACATATTTAAAGCTTGATACAAAAAAATGAAATAGGTCTGATTAGTTTTTGTCATCATGGGCACACATTGTACGGGGCGTGAATTTATTTTAAACGTCTCTGTTTTGATTTTATAAACAATACGTGTAGTCTGAGACGGCATTCCCAGCATGGCGGCTGCTGCCGATGAGCCTCCTGGGCCCCCTACCGTAACAGATGGCATCACTCAGGCTTCACCCATTAATATTTACAGTCTATTCTGCACGGCAATATAAATGACCAAAACGTTTTTAATACAGATAAATCATTACCAGTTTGGTGGAAAATATTTTTTGAAATGATAGACAAAGTAAACTGCAAAAAATCAAGACAATCATTTAATGGCAGCTCACTACCATAAAGTCTATCTTCAATTTTACTACGCCTAATTCTATTAGAGTTTTTTTTTTTTTTATCCTTAAAAGTTCATATTCACATTAACTTTCATTATGTAATTTTCACGGTTTGAAATTTACTGTTATGGTCTGCTTAAAGTATGTTGTCTTATTCTTTCACGTCAAACAGAGATGCAACTAGCAATTCTCTTTATTGCAATTAATCTTGAGTGTTCTTGAAATTGCTGGTACAGGCAAATGATTTCCTCTATCATCATAACACTTTTCAATTATCTTATCAGTTGACCTATCACTGCAGCTCTAACTGAAAACTATCGTTACCCAGACACATTCTTTTTTTCTTTTTTTTTAATGTTCATGTCAACAAGTTAAGAAATGTGGTTAATTTATATTGTTAAGCTGCTCTCTCGAGTTGTTTTTATTTCTATTAGCCTTTAAGAGCTAGAATAATTATGCTCTTTATCTGAGTTTATCTGTAAGTAAACTGGCAAAAACAATACAGTCACGACTTCATCATAGTCAACAGAGTGCTGAAGTGTCAGGACGTATAATGTCATAAAGCTAGCTCTGTTTCGCTGGCTGACTTACTGGAGGAGATTGTACTCTATTCAATAAGGCCCCTGAGATGTTGAAGAAAGCTCTCCGCAGGAAAACATCGAGCTTTAACGACTCCAGACTTTCCCAACAAATATCTAGTCCAGCTATCTTTCTGTTATAAGCCCCACATGAGCCGATTCCTTCCTGGAATGCCTTCACTTATCTCTCCCAGCTACGTTCCCTGCTGCCTCGTTTGATCCCTCTGTGACAATCTACATACAGAGATCCTTACACTTGTGGCCATTAACCAAACATCTGCACATCTAAAATTGAAGCGTGTCTTCATGCGAGCACAAAACCACTCACATGAGGCTTTCATTTATCTACAGAAGTAGTAATAAAAAGACAAGATGCTACAACACAACATCCTCTGTGATAGCGGAGAGCAGTGCTGTCATAATTTACTGCCAAGTAAATTTTGTGGCTCCAAGTAGCAGCTCATAATTTATTTGTGTCCTATTTCACTCAGTGTGATGAATATCTGTAACCTATCTCAGTTTAGCATACTGTCTAAATGCTGTTCCTTTTCCTTCTCACTGTCTTCTCCCCCTGCAGTTTTGCCTTATGGCCACTCCTTTTAGTTGCTGACTGAGACAGGATATGTTGCCAGCGCTGAGAAGACAAAACAGACCTCTACCACAGAAGACAAACAAAACACATCCTTAATAATAACATACAGACACCCTACTGAGGGTTTACATATACAGAACACTGAAAAACAAAAAAACCCTCTTCTTTCTCTACAGCTCTTGATATTCTTTCACTCTCTTTCCCTTTTATTGTCCCCATCACTTCTAATTTTGTTTGACGACATGAGACTGGAACTAGGTGACTGAGGAATTTGAAGCATTCCTCTCACTGAATGAGGAGTTTTGAAAAAAAGCTGTAGCACAGAGAAAGAGAAATAGAGAGAGAGAGAAATAGAGAGAGAGAGAGAGAGAGAGAGAGAGAGAGAGAGAGAGAGAGAGAGAGAGGAAATGTTTCCGGCCTCTCGCTGAGGGAGAGCGGGCAGGATCGAGACACTGTCTGCCGTTGCCTGAGGTAAAGGAGCTCTTAAAACAGACTCAGAGTCTAGTTTCAATTATTCTGTCCAACCTGGGTTGACTCAAAATGGTAGAAACTACTCCTAAGGTTCTGTCTAAAAAAGTGTTTAGACAGCATTACGCCAAACCTTCACCTCAAAAACAAAACAAAATCGGAATTTGTGTTTAACCTGAGAAAAACTTCTGCATCTCCCGTAGTCCTGAGTCACTGATACCCTATTGATCCCCCTTCCCATCTAAAAAGGGGCGTGGCCATATTTATTTTGACGGGGTTGGCTCAATCCCAGAGATGCCAAAATAGCTTACATTTGGCATTTCTGTCCAATAACCCACATAGTCATTGGTTTTTCCTTTAAAGTAGCTAAATAACAAGGTTCAAACAGCCCTATCTCCAGAGGTGTACTGTATAGCCGAGCCTCCGTGCTGGCATTCTGACTAGTTTCTCTACAGTATAAAGGGGCTGACCTGACCGGCACCTCCTGTGGCTCATACACTTACTATTGACAAGTGCCTAAATACAACCCATACAGCCCTCATTCAACCTTCATAAATCATCATAAATAGTGTTTTTTATATTTCTAATTATTGCAAGTGCACTGAAACGCAAGCTTCAAAGTCAGTTGGTGTATAAAGAAAATAATTTATCCAAGGCAGTTTGGAGCTATCTGAGAAGGCAGCCTTCACACACGTTCTTGAACATCACAGCTGAGTGTGTGAAAACATTAATCATTCCCCTCCTGTTCCATCCCACTGACAGCCATGGCAGTTATCAAAGACACACACACAGACACAACATAAGTAGCTGTAACTCCTGTTCAGCTAGCACCTCTGTACCACACCATGTGTGTAAATGCACAGCAGCATACCAGGCTGATAAGCCTACCAGTGTTAAGGTCAAAAGTATCGGCAAAATACGTCTAGGAGAAAAGCAGAGCAATTAACAGGAGAGGGGAAGTTAGAGGTAGAAACTTTAAAGTGGGAGATTCCTGTGTAAGATTTAAAAAATCCAGGATAAAAGTAATAAGGAAAGACAGATTTGAGGAGAACATAATGCAGAGGGAGTGAGATAGAGTGTGACAGGAATGTAAGAAGCAGAATATATGAATCAGTAAAGAGAAGACAAACAGTGTACATATGAGAAATGAAAGGAGGGAAGCAAAGAAAGCCAATCTGGCAGCAGTGGCATTTTCTCCTGGAAGCCAAAGAAAAGCCAGGCTTCTCCATTTTTTTCAGGCTATCTGAATGCTGGCAGTGCATTGAAGAGCTATGGGACTGGAGGCCTTGGAGCATGTTGGTGACCACTACGGGTCTGTTACAGGGGGGCTGAAGCTGCCCTTACATTTTTAATAATTAGAGAAATTAAGAAAATGATTGGAAATAACACGATATGACAGATTTTTTAAACAAACCTTTCCGTCAAAATGACAGATAGCGAGGAAGAGTGAAGCAACCTCTGTCCCATAGTGAACTATGTTGTCTACAGCAAAGTTATTAATTCAATAGAAAGTAGGGGTTTTGCTCATAAATTGATAGAAAATAAATAGGCTATGTAAGATTTTGGAGATGAACTTATCTTCTGAAATAGTAATTTCAACTAATTTAAGATGTTAGACTTAGTTGGTCAAGTAATATTTTTCAGCATTATTGCATGTACAACCCAATATGCCAATATATTCAACCAAAACACTAACCTTTGCATTTCTTCGAAGGCTCTTGAGAATATTTCTCCTTTTGGGGTCCTCAGTCTCTTCAATTGAGTTTTCCTTTTGGGCTCCTCCATCATCTTGGCTTGCCTTGGGGGGACCACCCATCTCGTCATCACTGCCTATAGAGAAGCTTGTCCTAAAACTGCTGAACTTCCCAAGCCGTTTGGATCGGTCTCTGTAAAGTTTAGGCTTTACCCCAATGGCTGACAATTTTCTCCTGCGCTCCAGTGAGCTGCTATCAGCCTCGCTGTCTGACCCATTCCCGCCTGCACTACCATTGGAATGACCTTTGTTGGCGTTGCGAATGGTGATAATCTTGCCCTGTGTGCTGTCATGAGGTACAGAGTAAATATTTTCCTCTTCTGTGGGCCGAGGTTTGCTCACAGCATCCATAGGTTCAGCATAGTCCGAGGGGTCATATCCGCCATCACTGCCTGGAGCCCAGGTGACAGCTTGAGAGCGGCGGTTGGTGCCACCCTGCTGGTCCATGTAGGGGCCAAGGTTGACCTTACGGACAGGCTTGGGCTTCACTTGTGGAGGAACCTTGTTGTTAAGTTTGCTCTCAAAGGTGCTAAGCTCAGAAATAACAGAGAAGGTATCACTTGAATCCAGATCTGGTAATTTGAAGCTTCCCAGGTGGGAACTCAGACTACCATCTTCCCGCAGGGTAGGGTAAGGTGGGGATGGATCGATATCGTCCTCTGAGTCCATAAGAATGTTAACTGGACTAGGAGAGCCACAGCGAGGGCTGATGCTCTCACTGGTACAAGCCTCAGCAATATTATCATACATGTGAGTGGCCTCTACAATAGTGCGCTTCTCTACCACCTCTTTGAGGAAGGGTTGGAAAAGGTCTATTTTATGAAGTCCCCCTACCACTCCACCATGTCCACATATTACTGTGTTAAACCTCGCCTCTATTTCATGAGCCAGTTCCTCTCCCTGGCTGATCTGCTCTTTAGCTGACTCTGAGTCGGACAGCTCCATCTGGCTCTCCCCTACTGCTAGCAACTGGACTGGGATGATGTCTTGGACCTCACACAGGAAAGCGCATAATGTCTCCATAGAGGCCTTGCGGCGAGCAGAGTAAACTGCAATGTAGCCGTGGACTAGCCTAGTCTTGCGGAGGGAAAATGAGGAATGGAAGGACAGCAGTGACAGCTCAATATTCTGCCTCTGACCTCCTACATTGAAATCCAGTAAAACAGTGGTGCCGCTGCTGAGGCTGGAGGCCGGCCGACAATGCTGGGGCAACAGGAAGGGGGCAAGTAGCTGGTCTAGGTCATATGTGTCTCCGCACATCAGGCACATGACTATCCTAAGGTCTGCCTCTAGTGATGGTTGGGACTGAGAGTCTCTGAAGGCAGACGATGGAGGAGGTAAGGGAGGGGAGCTGCTACCTATGCTTCTCCTTGATTCTAAGATGCCCTTCAGCAATTGGTTGATCTGCCTCTCATTGACATTGCGCCCATAGCCCACGCCTGGAGAGGCAGGGTCGAGGTAAGCACACTGCAGCTTTCCAGCCACCTGCTGCCCTTGATGGATAAGAGTCTGAGCTGTCTCCCCCCCAATATCCCCTATGGAGCCCACCCCACGTTTGGTTACCAGAAGGAGGGATAGCGGGAGTTGGGCTAAGCTGTTTTCCCTTTCCCTTCTGCTTATTGTTGACTCCCTAAGCTTTTCTAAACTCTCAGCAACATAAGAAAGGGATTCCTTTGAGTTGTATAAACACAGGCAACCATGGGGTGTAAAGGTTGGTGTATGGAATGAATTGACTGGCAGACGTACATTACCTTCAATAGGACGAAGGGCTAGCTCATACATCTTGCCATCTAAAATATATCTATCGTCACTGCTGCACAAAGCTCTTATCTCATTTGCCATCTCTCGAGCTAGTCCATCTTTCCCTAGGATGACAAGATTTATTCGTTCTGCCCTTCCCCCTTCAAGCCTTGAACTGTCTGACGATGCATAGCGGGTAGGGAATCTGGAGGCAAGTATTTGCTCTATCTTGCTGTCCACACAGTGAGGGCTATTGGGACAAGTATCCTTTGTTGGGTGGTAGACAAAGTGGATATGTTTCAATACCAGAGCATCCCTTTCTGCCTGTAGCTTCTGCAGGGCTTTGAACCTTTGCTCCTCACCCAACACCTCCTGAATGGCACCCATTTTTTCTTTACTTGGCTTTGCATCCACTTCCAGCTCATAAAAGAGCTCAGAGTATTCAAGAAGTAGTTCTTGAAAGTCCTCTTTGGCTCGGTCAATGATTTCTTTCTGGTGTTTGTTGTAAATATCCAGATATTCAGTCTCATCAAGCCACTGGTAGAAGTCTTCATTCATGATGAAGCTCCGGGCCTCCTCCCAGGGTTTTCCTGGTGTGATGAAAGGAGAAACACTAAGCTTTTCCTTGAACTCCCATCTCATCTCAGCCCGTTTGCGCTCATTTCTCAGCTGCTCCAGATGGGTCTCATAGATAACTTCAGCTGCGGATGTCTCCAGGAGGTCCTGGGGAATTCGATCATCCTCCATGTTATCAATGTGTGGTGTGGTTTCCCAAGGGGTGTCATCTAGCACTACAAACCACTGAGAGAAATCTCTCTTTGTCTCCAGGACTTTCTGAACTCCAGACCAGCTCAGGTGGTCTATCTCATCCAACTCTGGTAACATCACAGACAGGGCTTGTGGTAGTGTACTTAAGTAAGCCTTCCTTCGTTTTTCTATATGATCTTGTTTAAGCCTATGCACATGCTGCTGGAAGAGCTTCTTGGCTTTAGCTGTCCCCTCAAGGAAAACATATTCCTTGTACTCAGGGGCAGACTGCATGCGACGACTGACATTGGGCCATGACTCATTGTGGTTCTTTACAATTCGGTTGACCAGCCACTCATAGCGGTCTTTGGCTGAGGCGATCTGTTGACTCTGCTGTTTCAGTGCCTCAAAGTAAGGGATAATTTTGGGTTTCCCCCTACTCTTGTCTATAAGCTGAACCAGTGTAAGAAAAGCTAGATCAACATTCACATTAGACCTTGCTGATGTTTCTACCACCTGTAGGTTCTTCTTGGCCAGGGCAAAGGTGTGAGAGTCTTTAATATAGCGCTCAACTCCTTCATCACATTTGGTAAGAACCAGTACCACAGGTTTCTTCGTTTTGGCTAGCTGGTTGTACAGGTTGGTAACAAACTTCATCTGGTCCTCAAAGCTACGGTTCATGCCCCTGCTGACATCCACACAGAGTAAGAAGCCATCAACCATAATCTTGCCTTCGGGCATCTGTTTCTGCTCAAAGTCTTGCTCAAGCCCCAGTTGATCTGTGCAAAAGTACATCAGCTTTTCAGCAGAAGCCAGCTTGGAGGAAGCCGCTCTCTTGATGTAAGGTTGGAGGGCCGTGCTTCGGTGAGGCTGGAACGTCTGATCATCTATGAACTCTGTCTGCTCCACCACATTCATACGGCATTCTGGCCCCTCCTCCATCACCCGCCCAGCCTCTCCCCAGAAGAGGAAGTGATCATTGTTCACCACTCGGCCTCCAAAGTCACTGGTGCTGAGAACAGAAGTATGGTCCAGGTAGAAGTCATCAGCACTTGGCCTGACAAAGCGGTTACATATGCAGGACTTGCCCACACCACATTGGCCTTTTTCCTTTTCCGTGCCGGACAACCCAACCACGACCAGATTGTAGGTGGGTGCCCGGACATCTTGCTTTTTCGCCATCATTATCGCTGGCAGAGGCTCATCCTGCCATGCTGGATGGTGGCTCTAGGGAGAGGAGAAGGTTGCCAAGGAAGAAGAGTTTCCATGCAAGAGAACCTTACAGGGCTTGGGTCTGGACCTGCAAGATGATAAAAGAGAGAACAAGTGGTGAGTTACAATTGATCTGGAGGAATACAGAAAAAACATTCTAATGACAGGCTTTATTATAAGGGGAACTTTTGTGACTTTCAACGCAATTCCTCCTGTGGGCCGATGTGATATTAATAATGTTTAATCTATAATCCAATTTCTCCACCCAATGTTTCCTAAAAAGATTGAGGTCAGTTGCAAAGCTGCAGGAATGCAGCACATTACTTAACCCAGCTGTATTTCAGTAAAAGGCCATTTTTCCCCATTTAACTCATTAAATTTGTATAATGCCTAGATTGCCCTGCTAGTAGCGGTGCCTTCCACATTTCATTGTTATGTTCATATGTGTTTGGGCTTGTTATCACACATCTGACAGTGTAGTTGGTCGCCTCACTGCCAGCAGCAGTGGTACAAAGTTATGTGGGGTTTTGAATGTCACAGAATATCGGCAAATGAATGTATATAAACACACACACACACACACACACACACACACACACACACACACACACAGGCATACACTCACAGCTACACACTTGTGAAAACAGGCAGACTAAGCTCCCTTCACCCCAAATGAAAGACACACACAAGAAGATGAAAGTAGATAAGTGTTGCAGAGCTAAAATTACTAATTGGCCAACTAGGGAAAGCCATCTGCATTTTAAAAGGCTGCACTGCCTGTTGGCTGACTCGCCTCCATCAAAAACATGTTTTCCTATGTCTAGAACAAAACAGCCCTCTGCAAACAGATCAGAGATGGCTGGTGCACCATCACAAATTTCTCAACATATTTACCTATGGTAGATGCATTAAATTCATACAACCCAGAACATAGAGTCTTGGTCCTTTGGCCAATCAGAGTACAATTTATTCCACCAGTAGCTCAGGCTAAAATTGACAATGCTAGGTTGCTGAGATTAACGAGAGCAAGGATGAGGAACCAGGGATGCTCTTTACGGAATGACAAAACAATTTGTAAGGAACTTTCAAGACAGCTAGCATAGACTTGAAGTGTAAGACCACCTCCTTCATGTCACAACTTCGATGTTAATGCAGTAAAGCAGACATTAAAGCCACTATTAATCATGAATAGCTCTTTTGACAGTGAGCACAAAAGCAGACAAAGACTTCATTGCTGCTGAATTGAATTTGTCAGACAACAGTGAACTGTGGATGCACAAAGATGAACTTCAAAGACGAACAGTGCTACAACAGAAGGGTAGACAGTGAAAAGGAAATGGTAGGCGTCCAGCGAAACACACTGCAAATTAAACTTAAGGCAACCTGACACCTGCTATGTATGGACTACAACATATTCTGTACATAACTGAGCTTTATTTGGAAGCTGGCAGTTGTAGCAGAGCCTTAAAACATGTCTCTTATTAAAGCAAATACCTATTAGGCAGTGAATCAGCATTACAGAGGCAATGACTCTTTGTTGGGAGAAAAGAGAATATAAATATCAAATAGAATACCCTGAAAGAGAATCATATATGAAAAATATATCAAGACTACCCAGACATAGACTTGAGCCGTTTTCACATATGCACTCCGGATAATATCTAGATATTTACAGGAGGACTTCTCCTGAGATTCTCCCAACCTAGCCGTTCACATATGCTCCTTACAGCGGGGGGTGCGGGGGGATTTCCTGAGGTAAGACGTGACGTAAATAAACGCGGAAGTAGCGGCCAAAGCAACAGAGTCCGCTATACAACGTTATAATGAGAATATTTTCCTTTACATCAATGCTATGTGTAGTCCAATGGAATGACAACATCCCCCAAAAGAGCGGAGAACAACATGACGAACAGAAAACATAATGCAGCCGTTTAATTACGTGCACGGAGATCGTAGTGATCGCGTGCAGACACTTTAGGCAGTCACTGTATATAAACGTCATTCTCTTTCTATTGGCTGGAGTTGAAATCTCCGGAGTACATGCTGCGGCGTTCAGACATCAGCTCACTCGGACTTTCTGCGGAAAAAATACTAAGGGTCTGGCCGGAGAAAATCCGGGTAAAATCTGCGCGAAAAATGCGGCTGTTTGCATTCACACATAGCCTAAAGACCCTCCGGGTAGCCAAATCTCCGGAGTTTTTCAGGAGATTTCCGTATGTGTGAAAATGGGTTTCTGTCTATGCAACAGTGAAGTGAGGTTTGACTGTCAGTATGTCAGTATATACGCTCACTCAAATATATAAAATTGGAATAATGATAAATGTGTGTATAGCGTATTGATTTGTATATATAGGGATATTTATCCCTAGCTCCCATAAGTCTTTTAAAGTCTGTGAACCCAACCAGCTTAAGACAGTGCGGTATAGACAGCATATGAAGCCAAACTGTGTCCTGACTTAATCATATTCACATTACAGAGCAGACAGCCTCAGCAACCATCAGGTGCACACAACATGACCAACTGCCTCTAGATGTTTTTCAGCAGCTAGATGTTGTTCAGCATGTTAATACTCATATTTGACATACTGGAACTACACATCCCCTGATCTTACACAGGGTGGTACATTAGCAATGATATCCTATATGTACTTACTCATAGAAATACATGTATAAAGTCAAGCACTCTGAAAGTAACTATGGAACTGGAGGAAAATCCAGGCTTAACTATCTCACAGATACATAACTAACATCTGCTACATTAACCCCACCTACATTTTGTAAAAGATTGTTGCTATAGTATGTGCAGCAATGTGTATCCTCACCTACATAAAAACAAAAATAGTGTGTCTTGTAAAATGTTCCCAGGAGAATAGAGTGGGGATTTGGGGTGTTCTAGTGACAAAGAACTTTTCCCTTTTTGAAATAACCTAAAAGAAATGACAAAAAGAGAGAACACTGAATGCAGTTTTCTTTTTTTCCCTGAACCGTCCAAGTGAAACGCCGATGTGAGACTCAAGCAAACAGCTCAGAATTCCTTCTTAACTGATGTGAGGATGCAGCGGTTTAGAACACAGTGGCAGTTTATACTGGAAAAAAATGCTGCATAAGACTGACTGTCGTGCCCAAGGCAGAGTGACAGAAACATAGAATTTATTTGACATTACAACTGCAAAATTCAACTTGTTCCAAAAGCCTGTCTTCTGGCAGACCAAATGCTACACTTCCTACATAATGCTCTACTCTTTCTCTTTCTGCAGACCTATAAGGAAAACAGTGCCTGAGCTAAACTTGCGTAAGCAGTAATCCAGTAGCAGAACAGTCATTCAGCAAGTCTCCATGTTCACCCTGAGGACTGGTGCGCGTGTTCAGCCACATACCACTGTCTCGAGGCCTGTTTAGGGCTGAGGCAGAGATACGTTAGGGCCTGTGTTGCATCTGCCCCTGACCCTCAAACATGAGGGTAAGCAGAAAAGAGGAGGGCGAGAAAACAGGAGGAGGGGGAAGACATGAGGGAAGGAGTGGAAGGCATTGGAGGAGGGGGGGAAACAGAGGCTGGGAAGTTGGTTCACATTGGAAGGATGGGGAAGAAGAATGGGAAAGAGGGGAGCGGGGTCAGTGGCCTGGGTCATGTGAGCTGCACATAGTAATCCCCTCAGGCTAGAGGAGCAGGGCGTGGTGAGGCCTGGATGAGCTCAGGGTCAGAGTCTGAACCATCACATTGCTAATCACAAACAGAATTACCAGCAGGACATGCCCAAATACCACATCTCTATTTCCTCTTTGCTTGCGCTGCTTCCTTTGTCTTACATTTCCAAGCATTTACAAATCTATTGGATTAAAACAGTCAAAACAAACTCAAGGCAACAATCTCGCCTTGACGGAACCGGCCCTTTCTAGGTCACTGACTTTATCAAGGACAGAACAAGGCAAGGGAAGATAGGATGCATATGTAGGGTATTGGAGTGCAGCCTGGAGCTAATGCTAGGGCGGCAGGGCGTGAAGTTCATCATAACACGTGCTACAAAGGGCAGCAGGGAAGAGGCCAAGTTCACTGCCCATGAGAAGAGAGCATGTAACCTTCACGGGACGGCTACATTCCTTTCATAACTGAGCAAAGAAGGAGAAGAGTAGGCTGGTGAGTATTGCCCAAGAGTTTAAGATACTGTCAGTCAGGCCTGTTTTTACACACGAGAAAATTAGAGATGTTCCAATTCAATTTGTTTCAGTCTGTTGTGAATTCCAAAACCTGGACTTAGGTATTGGACAAAACAAATACCGCCTGGATAACAATGTGATAAGCTTTAGACTATACTTCTTCCCTTGTATAGATATAATAGTGCTGCAATCTTTGCTGTTTGGCCTTGCTCAGTACACTGCAGTAATCCTTACCTAAATAAGCTGTGCACCTAGAAACCAGTCAAGGTAATCTAAGTTAGAGGCAGCTCTGCTAGCCGGTCCTCCTAAAGTCAGAGAAAGACATTTTTTTTTTTTAACTGCTTGATTTGTTGTTTCACCTGTTTTTATTATCTTTACTTAAAAAAAAAAAAAAAATCAACCCTAAAATGTGTGACAGGAAAATGTTGGTTTCCTAAATTCTGCTTAAGTTACACTTTCCACTAGCAGTGCAGTGATGTGGTTTACTGTCATTACATGATAAGTGATCTGATATTTGTCCTTTTTCGCTCATTAACATTTACAAAGTAAAAAAATAATACAAGGGCTGCTGTCACACAGAATGAGAAACAAGACTTAAGGACATATCAGACACATTCAGAATGCCATTTAGAATAACGTCACATAGCGCTCCACTTCCTTGTTTGAGCATGGTTGTGTTCACGCAGACCGTACTCGAGTACGCATGAATCCTAGTCCCTATGTTAAAGCACTCTAAGATAACCATGCTAATTCAAGGCAGATTTTAGGAAATTCCAAGTTAAGAAAAATTGTAACAACTAGATTTTTTTTTTCTGGAAGTGAAATATGGAAGGGTCAAAGTGAAGCTTTTAGTGATAGGTATTGTGTGCTGAAAAGTGAAGGATAGATTTTTATAATTTTAATGAGAGATGCATTTTTTTGTAAATATGTGGGGCTGCTTCGACATAAAATAATCTTCACCAAATGAGTCCTTTGCACATACAATGCTTCCTACAGATGACTTGTAAAACTGCTCAATGCAGATAAATGAGTAGGCCCACTTGTGAGGTTTTCCAGTAAGCCCTCTGGTTGTACAGTATTATACACTCAGGAAGGCTGGGAGTTGACAGAAACAAAGGTCATGAAATAGTCATGAAGTGCTGTGATGGTGATGATGATGACAGAGAGGCAGCAGGGAAAAACTCTCTTACCCTCTCTCTCTCTCTCTCTCTCCCTAGCTCTCTACACGGCTGACCATCCCATCCAAAAAATGTTTTCCCTCTCTTTTTAAGTCCCTCTGCATGATGCAAGTCTGCAACCAGTTTGACTTGTGCTCCCCTCACCCTTATTATTTCTCTGCATCCTGTGCTGTCACCCACATTATCCTCATCATACTGATTTTAGGTCTCCTTGTATGTCAAGGTTTTCTCCCAATCTTACTCCACTCCAGGGGTCATCAACTACATTTGTACAAGGGCCAGCTTTTTTTTTTCTTTACAGACACTGCTCTACTCTGTCTCCATCACTCTCGCCCACACTCTTCATCCCCCGTCTTCTCCTTCTCTCTGGAGGCTTTTTGTCCATTAGTGAGAAATTGTGGGCTGTGGGCAGGGCATGGTGCTGTGGGAGGGAGGGTGTTGTTACTACAATGATTCTACTTCCTGGTTAGGGTATAAAAACAGATTATAGAATAGTGTACCTTTTTCTGTACGGAAAAAAATATTATTATTAGCACAGGTCCAACAAACAGTAAATATAAAACCATGATGTAATTGCAGATATGTGTTGAACAATTACTAATGTATATATACAAATGTATAGAAATCTGTACACACCACACACCACTTTAAATGAGTGTTCTGTGGTGCAGCGAATTTAATGTATCCCCCCAAACAGAAGTCATATGTGTCTTTCGTAAATGCTACACATCCATCTTTCACTCAGCAAACAGATTTCCTCACTCTTTTCCATCTACTGTATGTGTGCAGAAAACATAAACACTGTGACAGCACCATTGCTAATGCATTCCACGTGGCCAGGCGCACAACAAAACCACAAAGCAAATCCAACAGCCATAAATTATTCCCAAAATCATAAAAGCCTTAGCATGACCAGAATCTATCAACCTCCAGTTACCTTAAACAAAACACATATCTGCACACAAACATACGTTTTCTAATGCCACAGCCATATAGCCGTCACATATCCAGGTCCTGATCCAGGAGGTGGGGGGGTAGCTGGGGTTGTGGACTGTATGGATTAGTTACAGCTTTTTGTATCTTTCCATCTGCAGGATCACAAGTGGCGCTGTCTGTGCATTAGCATGATCCGCTCACATGGTGATATACGCATGAAGAAAGACCAGAGATGTGGCAAATCCACGTATTGCTGCACATGGGCACTCAGATGTACTAACATAGAAACACACATATGAGCATTAGGATTTTCCACAGTATGCTGTATATGATATCCATTTCACCCCTATCTGTTATATGTTCTGTGCTATCTGTGTATTATAGCTTTGAGTTACTTAAAAGTACGACTGCCATCTGCCTCTCAGCATTCAGTTCACTTCCATTTCCTCCCCTTGGCCCTGGCACTGCAGATAGAAAGCCAGTTACTGCTAGACCCCCTGAGGAGAGAGGGGGACAGACAGACAGAAGGAGGAAGGATGCAGGATAAGGGCAGAAAAAAGAATAGGAGGGACAAAGAGAGGGCGTACACAAACAGTCAAAAACAACTAGGAATGCAGGATATCAGGAATAAGACAGAAGGAAGAGGTCAGAGAAGACCGAATTCACATCCCTAATCTGAAATTCAAGACTATAACCGAGCAGGAGCTGAGACAGAGGAGAGAGTAAAGTTTAAGTCCGATAAAGAATGGCTCTTGAACGAGTGGACAGCCTATTTAGAGAGGGGAAGGAGAGAGCGAGAAGGGCAGAGAAGGAGTGTGTCACTGTGGTTTAACCTCTTTAACTGCACCAGAAGGCCTCACTGATAGCACAGCTAAAAATAATGTGCTGGAAACATGGACAATGACAGCCATAAATTCGAACTAGGACCATATAAACCCGCCCTTATGAGCACATGCATGCCCAAGTGGTCACAGCGTGGTCACTTCTTCGATGATAAGGTCATTGCTCTCGTAGCTGGCAGCAAGCTAGTGAAGAGAGGCCGCAGTGTTTCTGCAGACTACTCGACTGACTGCAACATGTGTTTTTTGACCTTGCTGTTAAATTATCTTTGTATCCAGTCCCTTAACCTAACATGATCTTCATTTTTTTCACTTTCAGAGACAAAGATACATTTCTAAATTTAGCTGACAGTGCTGAAATCATTGGTCAATTCTTTGTACTGTTGATTGACAGAGAAATTCAGGAAAATAAATTAACTGTTCAATTCACTTATGAAGCAAAACTACAAGGGCTGAACATTTCAGCTTCTCAAATGCAAGCTTTGCTTTTCTTCGGGGGTTTTGTTTAATTATTTATTGAACATCTTTGGCTTTGCAAGAGCAAGCAATTAAAGAAATAATAGAATACTCAATAGTGAGTAATAAATTGCTGAGGCTTTACTGAGTGGGATTTTGTAGAACAAAAAACCCAGAGCTGTAGACTGTTCAGAAGCATTTTGCTCCAGTGATGCTAAAGTGCAACAGGCTACACAACATTAACAACAACAGCAGCAGCTCATGCTTTACATGCACGCTCAGAAACACAGACAAGCCTGTGTTTTCCTTGGGCACAAAAGCTCATCTGTAGGCCTTTTCTCTCCCCCCCTCTTAATTCCCTCTATCAGGCATGAACGGCCTTACTCCTTATTCCACCCCCCCTCCCCCTTTGTCTAACTCTCACTATATTCCCTGTCCCTATATTATCAGCTTCTCACTCAGCTCACCCCTCTCCTGCAATAGTACCCTCACCTCGGGGCCCAGTCTTCTAGTTTGTCAGACTAGCAGACTGTCTGCCGGTGATGTTAGCATACATCTGATCGCTGCTCCCCTGCTAGAAGGCTTGTCAGCATCAGCACAACTGTATACACACATTCAGACATCCAATACAGCTGTCCTGTCCTCACTGCCAAACTCAATGCTGCAGCACAAACAAACAGCAGTGACACAGACAAACATGGAGCATATTAATTGCATATTTGACAAACATACCAAACACAAATGTTTTGTGGCCATAAATGACATCATTATTTCACTTTAGAGCTTCAATTTCAGCAGTTAAGTTTAAGCCTGAAGAATCTGCACTTTGACCTCTAGGTGAAAAGGCTTCAAGTAGTAAATAGCTACTATAGTCTATGTTAAACAGAAATCAGGAATTTACCTTACTTGGATTTTCAGTAATTCGTCTCAGTGACTCAGTTATTCAAAAATACAGTTTTACTCCCAGGCTGGAAAGCTGTCTGCATAAAACCCGTTTTTGTGAGCAATGGATCGACAGCTGACATTACCTTCGATTTAATTGTCATTATTAACCCGTTTTCAGCAGAGCGCTCATCCTTATAGCTAGAGTGGGTGTCTAATAGATGTGCTGGGTGTGTTTTCCAGATGGTGGCCTAGATGAGAAAGCTGCGCACACACTCGCAGACTGATTCTGTTGCCGCCAGAATTACGTTTTTTTTAATCACTTTATCTACTGCAGTAATGATTGTGATAGCCAGACTAAACTCACAGAACAAAGTCTTGATTGCAACAAATTGCTTGATTGCAGAAAAACAGATTCTTTTGTTATCCTCAATGTGGCAACATGTTTCCATTGAGCATCATATGGGCCGCCTTACCTGTGTGTTTTGCATCCCTTACTATGTTTTAGAGTGGCACAGTTACAAAAATATGCATGACTATATAATATTTGCACTTCCTCAAAAATATATTGGTAACTAAGTAACTAGAAAAGTTCCCTATCTAGCTTATTGACTTACTTTAAGAGGCAAAATACGCACCCTAGCATTACAATCAAGGCTACATTAAGTGAGGCACCTGTTGAAACTCACACTCCCAGATTTAATACACCAATGACCTAAACTTGTGTAATAACTGCTGCATTAGGCTACATCTTAAAATAGTATTTATTCTAAAGTCACAGCCACAGTAATTTACCTTCTGATCAGCTCTCAGATTTTTGCGATAATGTTGCTTAAGCTTTCCCATCTGGTCTTGAAACCTGCAGGCTTTGTAAATAATGAGGTGTTATGATCCCTACAGGGAAATCTTACATCAACCAAAGATCACACAAACTGTTACCGGGTGACAGATGGTCATCACAAACACACACAATAAGCAACCGCCTCACACTTACACCATATGCCGCAACATAGATGCGGCACTTTTGATTCTCACACAGTAACATGGCCATTAACTGGCCTGCTCTCTTCCACAATAACAACCTTTTCTAACAAACTGCTGTAAAAAAAAAAAAAAAAAAAAAAAAAAAAAAGCAGTTTTTCTTCCTCCCAACTAGAGAAATGTTCATTGCTGAATCCCAGACCAATTAAGTCCAAGTATGACAAAAAAAATAAAGGGCTGGCAAAGAGGGGAATGGGAGATCATTTAAATATCTGTACACCCAGAAACTTCCTCTGCCAGTAGTGATGGTACAACACTGCAAGGCCATGAATACCATGCTGCCTGTGGTCTGCTCTTATCATGCTCTCATCAGTGGAGGTGCTAATAGGCAGTATCCTTATAGAATCATCGCATCGTGCCAGTATCACATCAAGACAAACTAGTCAATAGGTGTCACTTCCACTCACATCTCCAGTCAATCCCCTCACTCCTTCTCTGCTCTGTGGAAGGCTAATAAAGCAGCCAGCAGTAATAAAAAAAAAACTATGCCTGCTGGACACAGTTTGCTCTGCCAACTGCTTCTGACAGGCGCTCCAACCGTTTGAGGCACAACCCAGATTCACACAACAGGTGTACAAACAACATCCCAATACTGGTTTTGTTTGAGTGAATACGTTTTCATTAAATTGGACCCTTTTGTACCCACAAGCTGATCGTCAAGACGATAGTGATGAGTGGGGTAGCAGCTTGTTATTGAGAATGTAAGAAATAAAAATCGTTTTTGAAGGCTTGTATTGTTTAAAGACATTGAACCAAAATTGATTTTTTTTTTCCTTTTGAAAAGGTCCAAAGACAAATAAATTATTTTTCAGCCAGGATGTGCAGCCTCAAAAACACTTGGGTGTCCCACTCCATAAAATAGAGATGAAATGAGCCAGAGAAGAGAACTGAAGTTTGTTGGGTGTAGATGTATTTTTTTAGGTGGAAGCGAGAGTCTGAAATCATAAATGAAGCAATGAAAAATATTAAGAGAACAAAAGGAGTTTCCAGCAAAGTGAGGTTTAAGAAGGAAAGAGAATGGAGAGGGAGCGTCAGGAGGATGAGAGGAGGAGGTTAACACGAGTGGCTTCTGGTAAGTGCTTAGCACTTGTGGTTGGCTAATGGTACACAGACAGGACTACTACGATCGCTCATCTGCACTTCATGCTGCTGCCGCCCTGACAAGCCTCAACATGAAAGAAATAAGCCCCTTTTAAAAAAGGGATAGACAACCACTTTCTCTACTTCTTTGCCCTCCACCTTCTCTTCAGTGGTCTTTGTTGCTGTTCAATATTTATGTGCCTGTCATTTCCATTTTTATATTGTCCTTTCTGCTCTATCTGTCATTATGCCATCCATCAATACTCCTTGCCAATACTCCTTGGTACAGTGGCACCAAGCTTCCCTTGGAGCTGAATAACCTTACAGGGGAAGCCAGCTGTTGAGATACACATACACACCTCAAATGATACTCTGAGGTAGTTATAAGAAAAGTACACGGCACACTTAAAGAGGGCTGACACAGGACTGAAGAAAAGCACTAGAATAATGTGGAGGAGTGCTGCCAAAGATGGGTGAGTCACTGCGGAGAGAGAGAAAAAAAAGCTAATGATACAATTGAAAACACCTGAACCTGCCACAGTGTAAATTAAAGATAATGACTTTTTACTGGTTGCCCCAGTAACAAACTGTTGGCAAAAAGGATGACAGCTACAGAGGCTTCTTTCTCCCCATAATGTTCCTGCTCCTCCCTTCCCCCTCTTCCTCTATCACTTTTCAAAGAACTACATTCTCCCTCTTTGCCATACCGCGAGCTCTCCCAAAGTGTCATTCATGCAAGAGGCAACACAAACAAACAAATAAACAACATTTTCATAAGCATTTAAGAGTAGAATGAAAGAGTTGGTAAATGGGTGAGTTGGCACAATACATAAATGCATTTGTCCTGATGCCTTCTAAGTCTTAACATGTAGGAATATGTCACTATTCCACCTCTTAGAAGCAACTCATGTGTGCGCACATGTAGGAGTGTCACCTCTGAGCTTCTTGTGCAGTCTGAGTGGAGGCTCTGGGGCAGCTTCTCCAGAGGTTAGAGGGGTTATTGCTTGGTCATCCATTTTAAATCAGTCTCCAGACACTCACTGGAGGAGCCATTACAGCTCAAAAGTTTGCTGATCTGCCTGCAGCTGCAGCAGTAACAGAGCCCAAGGCTGAGCTCTGCCTGCCGAGGCTCCCTTTAGTGGAGCCCACTGCTCAGCTAGTACCCGTCTACATCCCAGTCACAGGAATGTAACCTCTCCACTTTACCATAGTGATATAGAACAACCAAAGAGCTTCTTTAATGCCCTTTTTGCAATTTCATTTTGTTTACTAGTACATACATGGTATGGTCAATAATTATGTGCAAAAAATTAAACAGTCAAAGGATTGATGTTATTTCAAAGGTATTATATCAGTTAAATCATACATGGTGAATGGACTTGGACTTGTGTAGTGCTTTTCTATTTTTCTAGACTTCTCAAAGCTGCTTCAAGCTGCTGAGTTCCCATCAGTTTTAACTAATCACATTCTTATGCATTTACACACCACTGGATATACAACTTGGAGCAATTCCAGGTTCAGTGTTTTGCCCAAGTACACTTCAACATGTGGCTGCATGAGCTATGGATCAAACCCTGACCTTCTGACTACTTATTCAAGGAACCGAATTACCATAAAGTAAAGTGTTAAATCACTGACTTAAAGATAGTGTACCTGATGGAGCTGTGCAACATTACCACTTTTCGATTCTCATTCGATATCACGATGTATCCTCAATTTTCTTTATTACTGCACATGGACACTTTTTCATCAATGAAAACCAGCAGTTAGCTATACTATATATAAACTTCATTTTTTATTATTTAGATAGTGCTTTAGAAATCATTGTCAACAAAAATGTAATAACATAAACTAAAAGGAATAAATTATATCAGAATCAGCTTTATTGGCCAGGTATGCTCACACATATAAGTCCAGCCTACAAGCAACATCAGTAAGAATAATCATTTATGTTCCGTCACTGCATCGATGCAGAAATGTCCATGTCGAGGCACGATTAAAAACGATTAATTTCAACACTCCTATCACCTTTAGCTTAGCATAAAGAACAGAAACAGGAGGAGCCTGATAAGCAAGACTCTGGTTAGTAAATTTGCCAGTGAATGTATTCTTCTCTAACTGTGCATGTAGTTTTTGCACAGCTATGAGAGCTTCAACTCTAGGTTATAGAAGGGGATAAGAGTCGTTCCCCAAAATCTTTAACTCTTCACCCGATATGAAGGATTCTGAAAATACCATAATAATTTCATGTATGCCTTATTTAACAGTTACTTCTTCCTAAGCAAGAGGATCTGTCTCCTTCCGTAAAACTCTGTGTGTTTCAAGACAAGCAGCTGCAAGCCATCAGCAGTCATAACAGTATTTAGGACTATAAGTATGGATCTGGTTGTGGGGCAAATCGGAACATAAAATGCTATAGACTGTTAGTATGTGTTACATATAATAGTGGACCACAAACACATATTCAGCCATAGGAAAAGAAAAAATCGGTCTCGACCTTTGCTGGCCTCTTCCTCCTCCTCATTTTTAAAAGTTGCATTGGTACTATATTATTTATCATTTTACAAACTAGCTTCTCAGCCATGTCTGACCTGTTCCCTCTCCAGGCCCGGAGGAAGAATATGTCTGAGGAAACAGCAGGGGTCAAGAGTAAGACCATTCTCTCTGCTGAAACAGGAATCTAACCAGGTTGTATTTTAAAACAGTTCTCCTGGCTCGAAACAAAGTGTTAACCCCCTTCCTCCCACCAATGAAAACACACACACAATATAAAATTCTTCTTCAAAATTTCTACAATTCTCTTCCTATCTCTGCTCTGATTAGCAAAATTCTTCCTCACTGCCTCATATCCCAGGTTCAGCGTATGAGCCCACTGACCAATCAGGTTAGCTTTTCAAACTCGCCCTGACATTCCTGGTCTTGAGAAAGATACAACAAAGACTTTTAGCTTGGGATGAATAGGTGTGCAATTCATGTTTTATAAGAATGTAAATGTGACATATTAAATACGTAAGTCATCTTTGGGGGTTTACTGGTTTTTGTGTGTGATCATCTTTAGATATGATGACAGCTACTGGTTTCTTCATAAACCTGTATGTGTCTTTATATGTACTGTCAACTGAATTAAAGTACATTAAAGGAAGCTATCCTGCTTTGATATGCAACAATCATGACTTCATAGAAATAAAACCAAAAAGAATGTGTTTTTTATTTTCAATATCCCCAATCTAGTCAAATATTACAGCTATACGTTCTTTTTGAGTGGTTGTGGCTCAGTGGTAGAGTTGGTCATCTCTTAACTGGAAGGTCAGGGGTTCGATCCCGAACTCCTGCAGCCACATGTCCGATATGTCCTTTTGCAAGAAACTTAACCCTGAGTTACTCCTGCTGGTTCATCGGCTGCGTATGAATGTGTATGAATGGTATCAGTTAATAATGATGGACACTTTACATAGCAACCTCTGACTCAGTGTGTAAATGGGTGTGAATGTGTAGGTGTGACCTGCAGCGTGAATGGGCTTTGAGTAGTCCGAGGACTAGAAAAGCGCTTTACAAACTCATTTTAACAAAACCATTTCAGAGAGTTACAGATGCAACAGTGTTGACGTCAGCTCAGATCGCTCAAACCTCACAAAGACACACAAGTGAGCACAGACAGCAAGGCGTACCATCTTTAAGCCTCTCTAATCCTTGATCTCAGACAAAGGAGGGGATGCTCACACAGGCACACACCGTCTCACAAGCCCCCACCTGTTCCCCCCCGTCTCCGTCCCACTGAAGATGTGAGGCTGTCTATTGATGAGTGCAGCCTAAGATCACTACGGAGGCTGCCGTGTGAAGGTAAAGAGGGATTATTTTGCTTGCGTCCACTCAGCACACATTAGGGGACCTAAGGTTCTCCCTTTTGTCTTTATCTCTCTCCTTCTCCAACAATCTCTCGGGCTCACTTTTGCTTCTTTTCCTTTCTCTCCAGTCTCCATGGGGATTTGAGTAGAGAGCGAGAAAGAGGTAAGAGGGGGAGGGAAGGAGGTGTGAGCCAGTCAACAAGAGTTTTTTCTTCATATCAAGAGATAAAGGAAGTGTGCCTGAGTTGCGCGCAAACAGCCTCAACAGACACAGTGACCAAGTGACCTTGAGGGGGCACATTCATAAAGCCGGGGGGGGGGGGGGGGGGGGGGAATAAAACAGAACATCAAAACATGATAAAAATCTACCAGAAGGGGGGCACGGGCGGAAAGAAAGGAATAAACAAATTAAGCCAGATAAAGCCTTGTTCTCATTGCACTCTGGAGAGTTGCTACCATGGCTGAGTGAAAGGGAGAGAGGAAGAGAAAGCTTTAGAAGGCCCTCGGAAGTGAAAGAAAAAGAATGTGGCAAGCTGAGTCACTCACTTCAACCAGCTTCAAAAGCTATTCACAACTTTATAGCAAGGAAAAGATTTTAGAAAAGTCTACACACCAGCAGCCAGGGACATTTTTTACAAAATTTTCAATTTAGAAACCAATCTGATTTAAAACAATACATATGTTCCTAGCATCTAATAACCTTTAATATAGCGGTGGTGCATGGAAAAAGCAGTAGACTACTCCTGGCTCTCATCTCACAATCCACTCTGATGTTAAGGTTTTCAAGTGAGGCTCTTGCCTCAGTAGAAACAACTCACAGTGGGCGCTAAATCAAACTCTTGGCAGCATCAGGGGAGTATGATAATGAAGGAGCAGAATTAAATACGAATAGTTCAGAGATAAATGACACAGCAAGGGCAATTTAAACACAATCTGACACACTCCAGACTGGTAAATATTGCCCTGTTTAAATAAATCTACTATTATTTCTTTGCTGCCTATTAAACCCTATCCCTTCATCTCTCCATTAAGCAGCCTGTCAGGCTGTCTGTTTGCTGGGCAGCACTACACAATGTCATGTTTACCTCCAGTCAGATTTCCATTTAGATCGCTGAAGAAGCACAGAGGGGTGAGGGTGTGTCTGTGAGTCCAAAACTAACATTAAGCCTTACTGCAATTTTTTGTTCTAATTGCATGTGTCGCTAAATGCTTTGCAAAAATCAGCAGTGGAATACGTTTTTTCCTGACTTGTGTTTCAAACCAGTGTCATCCTTGAATATAAACATAGTGCAGAGTTAAAAGGCTTTATATGCGATTTCTTGATCCAGCAGATGTCGCCCTTGAGCACCAGCATGAAACTAAAACAACTCGCGCTGCATTGTTGTGTTAGCATGCTAATGCTAGCGATCTTTATTATGCTCATATCTTCACACTGCATGTAAATTTACCTGAAATGAGCGTGATCTAGAAACACAGTTAAGCAGTGAGTACAGCATGTTATTCTTCTTTTCTCTAGTCCCTCAATTAAACAACTTTTATAAGCAAGGGGATGAACCGGCTGGTCGTCTCGACGATGTAAACAAAGTGACGATAGGGGGCGCTGGTGGCGCAGTGGTTAGAGCGTGCGCCCCATGTATGGAGGCGATAGTCCTCAAAGCAGGCGGCCCAAGTTCGAATCCAGCTTGTGGCTCCTTTCCAGCATGTCAATCCCCACTCTCTCTCCCTGATTTCCAGCTCTATCCACTGTCTTATCTCCCCCGTTAAAAGGCACAAAAGCCCCAAAATAAATCATTAAAAAAACAAAACAAACTGAAGATATGACTCGGAAAACTCGGAAAGCATCACAGACAGTGGGACTCGGGTGTTAAACCCATTGTAGACAGTCATGGCTCACAGAGTTATTTTCAGCGGATATACTTGATTTCTATTACATTCAAGTGTGAAAAAGTAGTGTGGTAAAAACTTGGTATTTTGTGTTTCTTGATTGCAGATGTGTAGTTCAAAGTCTTCACATCATCTCTGCTGTTCCTTCAGCCAATGAATGATCAGGCTGCTCTCATGACAGAAAAAAAATGTGTCTAACCTGTCTTGTAATCTCCAATCCAGAGAGTCTCTACCCTCTGGCAGACGTTATAAATGATCCTATGTAAACTCATCTGTTTTAAAAACCCATTTGTGCCTTCCTCAATTAAAATGTTAAACATTGTTTCCTCAGGCTGTAGAGGTTGTACAATAGCATTCACACTATTTCTCATTGTTGTGTATTTGGTAGAACACGTGCAATATTGATCATTTGCAATATGTGTATTTTGTGGTTTGTGGCTCTATATCAACTTTTTACAGTACATGCAAGATCTACGCGCTCCCACATCCACTGAACACAAATCATAACCTGATTCATAAAGCTTTCCGCTTTAGGCATAAACTCTCTACAACTCTCTACACAAAAGTGTGTGTAGTGTGGTATGTGTGTGAAGTATACTCTCCTTGTCTTCTAAAAGGTGTCCCAGTGGGCCCTTTATCAATGTGTAGTAGAAACCAAAGACCTCAATACCTAAAAGTGAGTTAACGTGATATCATACACTTATGTGAAAACCACACAGCCAGTCCACTGGAAGGCAAATTTATGCGCAAGCGTCACGTATCGCGAATGTGTCTGAAGGCAAATTATTCAGCGTGTGCTTTGACAGCGTTTTCTCAGAGCCCACTGCTCAAATGCTGACATTATCTACATGCTGGCACAGGAGAGACTCTCACGTACAACAAGCAAAAGACACACATAAGTGCTTTCATAATGGTCCATGCAAATCAAGAGAAACACAGCTATTTATACACACACTACATAAATGGCTGAAATGTTCTGCATGTTAAAACCTTGGTCACACATTAACATCACATCAACATCTTAAAACCTTAAAGAAACGGTTCATTGAAGCCACATTAACACCAAACCCACCCACGTTCACTCTTCATCAGCCACGCTGAACGCACTGTTTGTGATATAATTGGAGAACACGCAGCATAAAGACACACAAAGGCAGCTGGACCTGACTAAGACAACCCCCCATTCTTCCCCAGGTCCCTGAGACTCTGCATCCCTCCACAATGATGGCAAACACACACACACACATACACAGACACACACACACACATGCAGATGTGTACAAAGAGCACAAACACAGTGTACAACGGCCCATGTCTGTATTACCACCACCAATCAAGATCTTGTGGGTGTGCGTGTGTGTGTGTTGGTGTGTGAGAGCACGCGCTTGTATCCACATATATTATTCATCTGCATGCTAGCACATGAACCAAGTGTCTCTGGTAGGAGAGATAAGGGGCTTCTTTATTTCAGTCTTTGGCTTGTGTGTGAATGAATGCGGGCAAGTGTGTGTTCTCCCCATCGTCTATCAAATAGACCATTTGTTAAAGGGGGGAATGGAAACATATAGACACCAAAAAGGGGAAGTAGTAAGAGGAGGCAGAAAAGAGGAATTGCATATTGGAGAGATAGCGAGCAGAAAGGCAATGGAAGAGGAAGTGAGGCTCAGGGATTGCAGAGGAGGAGCTCAAGAGCGCTTATCGTTGTCATATTTTCATTTTAGTGTACAACCTTGAATTTATCAAGAGAGATTTGCAGAATTCAAACACAGGTGGTACAAGAACTGCAGATCTGCCTTTCCATTCAAGCCCACAGTACTAGGCCTCCATCCACCCCATCAGCAATAACAAGCCAATACTGTCAACACTCACAGTGGGCTTTATTCCATCTACGACTCAGGCTGCTTTCACAAATGTTTCACATTGGCACAGAATAACACACATACACTCACACAGAAATCCCTCTGAAAGAACGGCCTAAACAGCACCAAAGCTCTCTTTCTCTTTCTCTTACTGGAATGAACAAAAAACCAACCCATTTTTTGTAGGCTCCCTCATCATCCTCCATCTGTCCACGCCCGGGTAAATACAGTCTCATCATCAGCTGGGCAGCAGACAGAGGATGGGATGAGTTAATTTAGGAGAGGGTACGGATTTGTGTTTGAAGCAATATTAGAGTGCTAGAGAGATTCCTTGGCCCAGTATATGCAACTAAGTATCTGTATTAACATGTGCACAGGAAAGAGGTCCAAAGCCTTTCAACTTTACGCAGGGACATTAAAGGACAATGTGTTAGAGAGGGATGATTTGTAGAACTTGTGATTACTTCACAAACTGATAGAGTGCACTTTTGAAATGGCATTTTTAAAATGTGTAATGTAACAGTATGTAGACCACAATTACAGGCCTTAATACATAGTAACTTCTTAAAATGATAAACTGCTGTTTGTTTACTCTATGTGCCTTTTCAGCAGCCACACCCACAACCAAGTGGACCTGTCAAAGCAATGTTATCCCAGTCTCTGGTTTATAGTTGTAATTGGTGTACAACCCTGACTGTATGTGCAGGAATGTAGAGAAACTACCACACCAACACCCTTTCATATTAAAGAGGAAAAGCTATAATAGCATGCATGTATTAAAGTGGTGCAGTGCAGGGATTCAGGGATTTGGTATGTCTGAGTATTAACATGTTTCAAGCAGAAAATCTCAGTCTGCTTTCTAGGCTGAAACAAAAAAAATGGTATACTAACTGTATGCATAATAATGTGTATGCACATGTACACAAAAACATGTCTAAAGGCAGAAAAGACACACATAAGCACACCCGCATTCACAATGGAAAGTCGGTCAATGAATGGGAGGGGGCCGGCAGACTAGCAGGTGCTGTGTTGGAGGAAGATATGGCTTCTGTCCACCTCAGCATTTCTAAACACTCGCAGTTATCTTCCTTCTCCACGGGAGGAGAGGTCATTTCTTTTTTCCTGTCTCCTCCGCCACACCGTCCACTCCTTTTTCTCATTTCTGCTCTAGCCTTTTCTTCTCTTTCATTTATCCACTGTGCCCTCCCCTCCTTTTATATCCTTCCCCCTTAGCTTTTCCAGCACTCTCTGGCTTTTCCTTTCCCCCTCCACCCTTCTCCTCTCCATCGCCTCCTTCCTCCCCTGCTCCTTGTCGGCTCCTGTGTGCTCTCAGTAGAACAGCCCATTCAGCAACAAAACAAAGCTGCCTGCAGCATCACACACTGGCTAATCAAGCAAGACCAGAATTCAGCAGCCCTAAGATCGACTCAACAGCACCATGACACTGGGCAGCAAAGGTGGGGAAGAGGTTTTTGATGAAAGGAGGCTAAAAGGGAACAAAGAAAAGAAGTTGGAGAGTACAAATATGAAAAGGATAAAGTTACCTAAAAGGTTTTGATAGCAAAGATTTGGTCTTTTTTTCATATTTCCCCCATCTGAATACATTTTAATATTCACTAGTACACGCAAGATAAGCCGAAAAGCGTACGTTTGACAGCTAAAAAGGCTGTTAGCACTTCAGGTAAAACGGGGCGGGAAGGGGGTGCTAAATGAGGGCATGAATGAGAGACAGGGGAATAATGGGGTGAAAAGATTCTCTGACAGGCCATCACAAGTGAGGCAGTGCATTCATGAGCATGATGAAACCCAACAATGGTCAGCTGCAATCTCCAGCTGGACGGAGTATGAGCGTTTACTTGCTGGCATGCCCTCCACTCCACTGTTGAAGGAAAATAGCTTCTGTTCAGCTTCAGGGATAACTCAAAACAAGACTGAGAAGCCGATCCTACAAGATGCAAGAGATAAAAGGGATATGTAAACATGCCAAAGCAGCAACAGGGGGGCATATCAAGAGCTGGTGCATAAACAAAGAGTATTGTACCTTAGAAATTTGAATAAAACAGCCACCTCAAGGTAAAATATGCTTGCATGGCCATGGCACAGATTTCTCAATGGTGGGACAAGGAGAGTTTAAGTGTGTTACTGACTGTTACTCCATGAGGAAGAGAGAAGGCTTAGGAACAAGGGCAGGGGAACCGGGTGGAAGCAGAGCGGCTGCAGAGAAGGAAATGTGCTAAAACAGAGCAGACTCTGCCAAGTTACATGTTATAACACTCACCACTTCCCTTGGGCTCTCAGTCTGGCTTCAACCTTTTGAATTTTGATCACAGAAGTGACTATTGGTGTACAACCTCAGAAAGGCCTCATTATGTTGTTTTTGTTTTATGTGCCTTGTTTTCTAGGAACTTTATCACAGAGCTGTAAGCTTAGATGTGCTGCTGGATTGCTTCTCTTTAGGGCTTAACAAGCATGAACCGGGCAAGAAGGGGTTCCTTTCCAAAAAATGACTTTAACATGCACAATTGATCACTGATATCATATATAGGATTCTTAATCATTCATATTCAACACCATATAGTACAACTTTTAAGAGCTTGAGCATTCTGACTCCTTTAATTTCTTCCATCATTTTGTCTTTTATTGCGATGGGACTAATAAGCCACTAAATACTCATCAACACCTAGATTAGAGGTAGACAACTAATCAAAACATATACCGGTAAAGATTAATGTGTTGAGTGAAAAAACAAAACTGTAATATTTACTGCACCTAGGTTTTACTGATGTAAAAACAAAGTACTTCCACTTCTGGGGAGCTACATTTCCACTTGTTCTGAGGATATGCTGGAGCAAAGCAAGAACTTCCTCTGCTTATATGAACCAGCTATAAAGTAAATTCAGAATCTGAACTGTAGCAATTATAAAAGCTGATGACTATGTAGCAATGATTGTTTAAAGCAAAGGGTTTGATGGCTGGATGCGATGAGAGGCACTGATGGTGTTGAAATGTAAAGAGTTGGATGTAAGGAGGAGGGGCAGTGTGTTCCACGAGGAGGAGGAGGAGGAGGAGGAGAGAGTGTGACGGTAGGCAGCTGAGAGGACAGCATAGTGATCAGACAGCGAGGCGCAAGTGATGGTGTGGAGAGTGGAGGAGAGTGTGATGGTAGGATGGGATTTGAGTCTTTTAACTTCATTAGTTCCGCCTCAGTCTGGGGTCTGTAGATTATGTCTAATTAAGCAGCTTAACATGGCTTAAAAAGCACCACACAGAAAGCACAAGAGCCTTATCTGTCAACCTGCTCAAACGATTCTCCACTTCGCCTTTTCTTCCTGTGGCAGACTAACATAAATTCCCTTCGCATGGCCTTTATGCAAGAGAGATTAGAAGCTCTGACATCACCTCGAGCTGGAAAGCTAGCAGACGCAAGCGTTGGCAGTGTGGGCTGTGGAGAGAGAGGGAGAGAGCATGTGTGGTTATCGGCGGGGAGGCAGAGGGGCAGGCAGATGCTTCCTTTCAGAGAGCTGGGGAGAGAGTCGATAAAGAAGGGTGGAGCTCACCAAACACGAATCCTCCAGTCATTCTAATCAGTATTGGTACACAGGCCAGAAACAGACTCTACAGTCTGCTCATTATCAGACATTGTAACGTTGCAGCAGAACAATCCAGCATACTAAGAGCAGCAAGGTCTTAGACAGATAATTATCAATAATTAAAAGGTGCTTAAAGGAACTGCTGAATGGGTTGAAGAGGTTTCATGAATTGTTTTAAGAGGGTAACATGCACACAAGTTATTATGTCTATTAATGTCTTCTGCAGACTGATGATGATACAGATATCGATAAGGCAGCTGAATTTCTGAGCTGGCGTTAATATAAGATCTTTCTGATGTTGATTTTGAACAGCTCTAGCAAAGATATAACTGAAAAGGTACTCAGGCTGCATGGATTCAAGAATTATACAACATTTATACACTGTCACCCACTTATTTGACATCTGCTTCATGCAGCTGCAGACAGTTCTGACAATAGTGTTGAAATACATTTCTACATTGCAAGTCTGTATAGAATGGTTTGATATCAACACATTTTAGAAACCAAAAGAGAAATCTATGCAACAAGCCCATATCATAATATTGTAAACAGGTGTGGAATCTGGTTGTAACATAGAAATCACACACACACACACACAACACAAAAAAACATACACTCAGTCACAGGTAAACAAAAACACTCCCTTCTCTTCAGTATCGCTCACTCTAAAATGTGATTATATGACACAGGTATGCAAAACAAAAAACAATCCCCTCTAATCCCTGAATATTGTCTTCCTGGCACTGAGGAAAGAGGGACTGTATTAAATCTTGTGTGGTTTCAGAATGGGCAAGGCAACATGGCTGCCCTCAAAACTGGTCCATCCTGTTAATCTGCACAAACACACCAGAGAATAGAGTAGACTCTGTGTGTGTGACACACACACACACACACACACACACACACACACACACACACACACACACTAAAACGTTGATGTCGATGAGTAGCCTTGGAGCAAAATCCACAGAGTGTCTCTCTTACTCTGACACGACCCATCTCATTCACTCCAGGTGCAAGGCCCCTGGGCAGAGAAATTCAGGTCTGCTGCACACACAAATAGTTACACCACATGAGGTATTAAACCAAAAAAAAGGGGAAACAAAGGAAAATGAAGACAGGTAGAAGAGATGAAGGTAGTATGAAGACATAAAGCCTGACTGATGTTGTGTAGAGAAAGAGAGTGCAGGCCTTGGGATTGAGGGAGAGATGAAGAGAGAGCTGCTATCAGATAGAAGGGATTTGCCCTTCCCTGGAACAGTAATTTACTAAAGCCATTCTACAGAGGCCCATCAGTGGCGATCTGCTGCCAGATTACACGACAAAACCTCATCCCTCGCTTTCTCTCAGAGCCAATCAGAGCCCGTCTGCAAGCACGGGGCAGAGGATGAAGGGAGGACAGAGGAGGGAGGGGCAAAAATTTTCTGTTTCTGTCTGCTGAATTTAAGAGAGGCCACAAAGAGTCAACACACATGTGCACAAAATACATACGGCAGATCGGTTCAGAGTCATTTATGCTGCCTTTTCCCACCCTCAGGATACCGCAGCTAGCACAGTTTTGTTTTCAGGAGCTTGGGATTTGTCATCTATAATCAGTTTGTTCTGCTCTTCCTCTTCCTCTGCACTTGCTTTTACTTTTTTTGCAGTTTGCATCCTGCCCTGAAGGCCCTCACAGCATTCCTCTGTTGTATCGGTCCAGCCACCCCCCTCCCCTCTCTCTTTGTCTGCCTTCTACCCCATCTCTCTCTCTCTGTCTCTCTTTCTCTACCTCCCTCTCTACATTCACTGCAGAGGTCCATGAAGTGTGCCCCAGCTGCACAAGCAGTGGAGGCTGTTTACCGCTGTACATCATCAGGGAGCTCCAGGAGCATAGCACAACAGACTCACACAGCTCTCACCAACCTTTGGTACAAGATGGTCAACATTATAGACTTTATGAACAAATCAACAACCTAGCATGCACCCAAACCCCAAAAAAATGATCAAATCCTAACCCATTTTGTTCATCATGACTATGTAGAAAAGGCAAGGAAATACTGGATGAGAAAACAGCAAAGTTCTGCTGAATCACAGTTTAAGTTTTAATCCATCAACCTACTAGCACACCAAATGTTGAAGTAGATTAAAGTTATACACACGCTCTTCATAGCAAAAATAAAAACCTTTCACATCCGGTGTCTCCCTCTTCGGCAATGACGTGTGAGAAAACAGAATACAACAACAGCGAGCTTTTCCTTCCCTCTCTCTGCCATCACCGCTTCCTGCTGCTAACCTCACAGGACCCCTGAGGACCAACACCCCCCCCCCCCTCCAAAAAAAACCCCAAGGGGGACTGACATCACCCACCCATGTCTCCTGTCAACTCTGACCTCTTGAGGGAGCAGGGAAGGGGAGAGAGGGAAAAGGCAAGGCCAGAGATGTAAGCTCTGCTCAGTGGAGCTCAAAACGCTGGACGTGGAAAATTTCAGTGTTGCACAATTTCGTAGAATCTAATCTATTATTGCCAAACAGTGAGAGATCAGGGACACAAGGAGAGGATATGTATGCATACATGGTGTCATACATAGTTTTGACGTGAATACAGAAACAATGTGCACGTGGGACTCTAGTATGTTTATACAGAGTTTGCTTGAGGTTTAACAAAAAAGTATGCTGGTGCATAGTTCCTCAGGCTGCGTTTCAAGGGCAGGTTAAACTAGTCTGTAACACTTGTTTGGTTGGTTCTAACGAACAGCACACAAACCAGTTAGCACCCTACAATCACACCAGCATGACTCAAATGAGCTGACATGTTTATGGCAACACCGAAGATGATGGCCTTGATAGACTATTTTCTCTAACATTTCTTCTCTTCCTGTTTCTTTCTTTTCAGTCTGAAAGTGTGTCAGTGTCTTGACTCCTGGATGATTTCCTTTGCACACACATACACATTATCACAATATATACACAGCAGGTGGCAGTGATAATAAATGCATTAGACTCTCTAAAAACTAATAAAGTAATCACCAGTCACTACTATAAGAGTGATATTATAAGAATAATTTAAAAGCTTCACTCATTGTGGAAAACTCTGATCAACATAGTGTCTGAGAAATGACCTGAAACACTGATGCTTTGTTTTAAATCATTATTTTAAAAGCTACTTCCTCCAACATTGTGTAATTTACTGTGTTGGATCACATTTTTCAAGGTATGTAAATCATAAATGCATATTATTAGATTGTAAAGCACACGCTGTAAAATGTAAAACGCTCAGTAAAAGCTGTAAGATCCGGTTCCTTTTACAACGATGTTAAATCTTTTGAGGCTCCTGTAACATTAAATTCATGTTCACATCTTTAATTGTGTACATCTTGTGTTAGACGGTTGCCTACACACTAGTACCTGGCCTGTTAAGTTATTATTAGGTTGTCATAAAACTAGTCCAGTTTTCCAATTTCCTGGAAAACATACACACGTTAATGAACCTCCAATAACCTTACATCCAACGTTTAAGGCATTTTATGCGATTTTTCACACTTACATGTAATAGAAATCAAGTATATCCTCTGAAAATAACTCTGTGAGTAATGACTGTCTACAATGGGTGTAACACCCGAGTCCCACTGTCTGTGATGCTTTCTGAGTTTTCCGAGTCCTATATTCAGTTTGTTTACATCGCCAGGACGGCCGGCCGGCTCATCCCCTCACGTATAACAGTTACCTCGGATTATACTATGTAGAGAGAGAGAGCCAAAGGTCTCATAATCTTTGACTCATGAGCTCTAGGTTACAGGACAAGTCCAAACACAAAACCACGATGTCTCTGAGCTTGTTTCATGTCTGTAATGATTGAGATATTTGTGAGTTATAGTCTTTGTCACTGACCAGATATGATGAACAACTAGGAACAAAAGAGATTCTTAATCAGCATTTACCACAATCACTGCAGGATGATTATGTCATAAGTCATCCTGGGTCGGTGGTGATTAACTACCTCCGTCTTTGAGGACTTACTGCATGACCTGAACAGAACAACAGGCATGTCCGAACAGTGACAGAGAGCACCATTAGCTCCTGACTAATATGAGGGACAGTCTCTATGTTGGCTGGGAAATATCATCAGTTATTATATAATATATAGTTCATGTTTTACTGATTTTTGTTTTAATTCAACAGGAAAATCTAGAGATTTGATTTTCTTCATAGATCTTAAGTTTCAGTTTTAGTGTGTGATAAATGGTGTATAACCTGTAATAATGTTTTGATAAACCTGAAATGATTTGAAAGGTGATTACCAAACATTTTGACGAAAAAGTCAATGTTATAGTGAAGACTACCAAACCTTTACCATTGTAGCTCTGCTTGTGCATTGTGAACAAAGAAAGTTACTCAAAGGGCTTTTTACAGAACTAAATTGTATTATGGGAAATGTAGGATTGAATATTCTTTGAGGTTGTCCTCTACTAGAAACAAAAAGTAAATTTTATAACTTTATTGATGTGAAGCATTTTATCACAACTTTAAAAGGTAATTTAGGAAAGTTAATGTTTAAAGGGTTAAATTTGTCATTAGGAAATAAAAGGTCTGTTGAAATCTAACATTGCCTGAAGAGAGAAACGAATCCCAAACACATCCAGAAAGTTACTTATGTCGACAACATAAACCTGTTGTGGCCTAAAATTCATGTTCAGCCTAAAATGATGTCCAGTTGAAGATCTCCTCTCTCCCCCTCTTCTTCTTTCTGGCAGTCACATGAGTTTAAGCTACAAACAGGCCCAGTTCATCCTGCCCTGACAAACTGCATTCCCTACAACCTTTTCCCTCGTTGGGGCAAAATGGTCTGCATTCTCTCCTCTCCAATGACTGTGACTAATACGAGCCGTCCTCTGTCTGAACAACCCTTAAAACCAAAAACAACTCAGAGATGTTTACATTCTTCCCCCTTGTTTTACTTACTTTTATGATTACAACGTAAAACTTACATGGGAGTCAGCACAGCAACAAAATCATTTCTGTAGAGTCAGGTTTGCCGTTTCTTATTCACAACCAAAAATGATGAATTATAAATATTATTCAGACTAGAGACATTAGCAAAAATTTTGTGAGGCATTTTATGTTTTTACAGTTTGGGATTTACTTTATTCTGGATTTAGTCAGCTGATCCACCACTATTATACACAACTATAAAATCCAACGAGCTAGAAGAGCTAAAAGCCACACTTCTAAATAAAGGTTGGTGGACTGAGACACATTTCTCCAGTCCTCATCAGAAACGTAACAAAATGGTGGATCCTCAGGAGCTGCTCATGCACTGCAACAGGAAATGAACTCTGACGTAAGAGCTATGGACCTTGGGGCCCCCACTGCATCCTGGGAAATTATGGCACTGAGAAGAGAAATGACCTGTGTCCCCCCCCTGTAACCCTAACCCAGAGCTAAATGTATTTACAATTCTCAATAACAGCACAGTGGACATATATCTTTACAGGTTTCATAGCTGGCTTCTCTCAAGGTGATTCATCACTAAGATTATTTAGTCATCATAATCAAATGTGCTGTTCACACAACAACAGGAACAGTAATCAGAGTAACAAGGTCAGAACCAGGCTGAACCAGACACTGGCAGCCTGTCAGAAATCGTGGGCTGTCTTTTTTTATTGCAGACCGACTAAGACTGGGGGGGGTGGGGGGGTGGGGGGACACACAGAGAACTACAAGAAAGGCAGTTCTACCATTCCTAGATAGCATAAAACAGTATGACTTAGCTCAGACTGCTTTGGGTCTGCATGCTCTAATGGTAGAATCCGTCTTCCCCTCTGATCCGTTAGTCGCCATTCTCTAATTTTATGGCTGTTTTCCCAGCTGTGAGACAATGCTATGGACATCATTAGCTAAGTGGTGGCTGGATGACAGGTGGTGGCGCTGCGATCGATAGCAGCAGGTCCGACCATCAGCAGGCTGAGCAGTACTTACTCATCAGCCCTGGGCCTGTATGAGCCCAGGCCTGGGCCAGAAACTGGAACTGGGCCAGATGAGGGATGTGGAGGTGTCGGGGACTCGCTGCCTGTGATAACAAATGGTCATGAAAAGCCACCTTATCTTCTCACCATACATAGGATATGATGTCCACTGTCACACAGCTGCCCAGTGGCCTAAACCATTCCGATGGTGTGTTATAAGGTTGAGGACAGGTCAGTTAGTCACATACAGTTTAAGTCTGTGTACAGCACAGCTGGGGGCGATTCGCCCATCTCACGATTTGATCGTGACACTTTAGTGCTGATTTAGTAAACTGAAATTCTTAAACAACGCATCTGGTTCGTCCAATGTATCTGTAATGTCCATGCCAAATAAAGTCTATCTATCTATAGGTATTGAACTTCTATGAGTATTACCACCGCTGAGAGATTTCACTACTGCGAAAAACAGTGCACCTAAAAATAAGCAAATCTGGGCAGCGGTGGCCTAGTGGTTAGTTTGCGTGCGACACTTTCTCCCACGTTAGCGCTGTGCATTAACAGTACATTCTTATGACCAACATCAACAGTCAGTCGTTTACAATACCAACTTCCAAACTTTGAAAGTTAAGTTGCTTCAGCCATGAATACTAAACAATAACAACCATATAATCATCTGCAAAAGTTGAAATGCCTGGGGCGTGCTCCAAGTTAAGAATACCTAATCAAACATTGTAAAAGAAAAAAAAAGAAAGTAACTTGTGCAGGGTTCTGTGTGTCCTTGTATGTGTAGGAAAGACAGTGTCAGCAAACGTTCACTGGGGAGACGCCAAAGGCCGCCACAGTGGTGGCCAGATCCCCCTGAAGTGGCATCTGAGACAAACATCTACTGACAAGGTGGTGCCCTTCCTGTGTCCTTAACCACAGCTGACAATAATATTGCACTGTGCTGTGAGGGCAGAGGATTTTAGGGATCTAAAGGGGCCATGGGAACAGAAATACTCAGCAACAATGTAAATAAAGAAAAGAAGAAGCAAAGAGGAAACAAGAGCGATCGATTTGAGCTCAGGAAGAGTTTGAGAAAAGTCAGAAAATGTGAGGTACTTCCCAAGAGCTCCAGTTGTTTGGTTCTACAGGCCTTTACCCTCTTCTCTCTCCTCTATACATCCGTCCCCCTCTTTCTCATCTGATGCTTGTCAGTCTGTGATTAAACCTGCCAGCTTTAATTAGAATATACATTAGAAGAAGAACACCTTTCCGCTTTCCACTTTCCAACTCTCTCGAAGCCTGCAGGTGCAGGAGGACACTTCCAATAAAGTTGTCAGAACACTGGACAGCAACAGCATGCTAGAGACATCATGATGAACACGATAAACACAAACTAAACATCTGGTTTCAACAGCATCAAAATGCACTAACATGAGCATTAATATATGAATATATGCACACTTTGCTGTGTTGTAAAACTAGTATATACAGAAATACTAGTTTGAACTGGTGCATAAATTTGCAACAGCTTGATGATTAAATTATGTTTACATGACTCTGTGTCAACTCCATTTCAGTAATTAAATCATAGCACTTATTTTTAAACTGTGTAAACCTGAACATTGTATTAAAACAACAACAGGAACAAAGCAAGCCTTCTAGACATGTAATCCAATTATTTGTAGTGTTTAAAAAATGAAGCAAAAAAATCCAGCTACTTAAAGGCTTTATATGCTTTTTGATCCAGCAGATGTCGCCCTTGAGCATCAGCATGTAACCAAAACAACTCGCAGTGCATTGTTTTGTTAGCATGCTAATGCTAGCGATCTTTATTATGCTCGTATCTTCACACTGCATGTAAATTTACCCGAAATGAGCGTGATCTATAAACGCAGTGAAGCAGTGAGTACAGTATGTTATTCTTCTTTTCTCTAGTCCCTCAATTAAACAACTTTTATACATGAGGGGAGGAGTCAGCTGCTGTCTTAACGATGTCAACAAACTGAAAATATGACTCGTAAACTTGGAAAACATCACAGACAGTGGGACTCGGGTGTTACACCCATTGTAGACAGTCATTACTCACAGAGTTATTTTCAGAGGATATACTTGATTTCTATTATATGTAGAAATTCTATTATAAGTGTAAAAAATCGCATATAAAGCCTTTAATAAGTTATCGGCCATATTCTTTCAAATACAGATTTTAAAGAACAGTTTGACTGAAACTGAGAAGCTGCAGGTGAGGAAGGATGTTTTTGTTGCATTACTGCACACAACAGGTGCAGCTTCAACATACAGCCTGTTTTCTTCAAAGATAATAGTCCAAACTGTGTGTTCTACTCATCCAACAAGTGGGGTCTGAATAGGAGAGAGCATACACATTACTTACTGTAATCTGCATAAAGGAACTGTTTCTAGCAAAAGTGGCTGGTTGGTTTATCATTTTTATATCAGTTAAAAAGGAGCCACTGTTGCAGACCTCCACCATCATTCACCCACAGCTCTCCTCTTCTACTCTTTCCTATCCACCTCTCCCAGCCAACCAACCCAATCATAGGTAGACTTCCAACAGGAAACCCAGGGGCGCCACACTGGAGAATCTCCAGAGAAAAATCAAACAATGACACACAAGGACTTCTCCTCCTGACTCCGGTTCCAATTTAGGGAATAAAGTGTGGATATTTGGGGAATGAGATTAATGATGGTCATAGCGAACAGGTTTGGACAAAAATGAAAACTAAAGTCTTGAGTTAATGTGGGAAATGTGTCCACAGAGCCCAAACATGCTCAAAGTTGTCCTTTAATACGTGTGTAGGTGGATTTCAGGGCAGTCCATCTTTGTTTAAGAATCATGCAGTGTCTACAGCTTTTTAAAACCCCAGACAGCGTAAACACTGACTCACTGGAAAACTATTAGAGCCTATTATACCTTTAACATGACAATTTGATGGAGTTTGTATTCATGCATGACAAACATCTCTTTGAAGGCTTGTCCATTAAAAAAAATCCAAAAATGTTTTTAAAACATTTTGGCTTTGTATGAAGGTGGTGCAAGCCTTTTTTGTGTGCAACTAAAGTCCAACCTATTGAACTCCAGGCAGTGGCCTAATTTCACTGGCAGTGACTCAATCATAACATCTTATCTACGGACATGCTGAGTCATGGAATTCGGCTGTGGCCAATAGCCAAGCAGAAGGGTTACTTATGGCTGTCATTGATTGGTTGATCCCTGAGCACAAAGCTGAAAGGGCACATACCAGGAACACAGCCTGAAGCACAAACTGGCAGCCGTTTGCTTGCGCTTTACTCTCTCCAGTTCCTGCACCGTTTTTTCTCTTCTCCAACTGACTACCAACTTTGTTGTGTCACTCTCTCTCTCTGGTTCTCCCCTCATGTTCCCTCTATACAGCCTTTTCAAATTACCACAGCCCCATTACCCTCGTCTCCCTTGTTGTATAATTGGAGCTGGAAAAGCATAACAGGGCCGCTCACGTACAGAGGTCACCATTCCTCTGTGGCTTAAATCCTAGTCCTTCATCTCCGTGGCCACCAGGCTTCCAAACAGTGTCAGTCTTTTTGTGTGCAGAGAAACATGAAGTCTAGTTAGAACTATCTCATCAGAGCCCTATGACCACTACTCAAGCCCTTACTCTCCCCTAGTATTATACACTAAGAGGGCATCAGCATTGGAAAAGCAATATCATAATAGCATTGTATTGGAATATGGAGCAAATGCAATCTTTTGAATTGATTGATTTTAATGATAATTGTTGGGTGAACCATTCGTTATAAAGGCCTCATTCACAGGAATACTAGAAGTATATCTTTCAACATAAAATCCACTTCAATCAAAATCGGGCAAAGCCACGATTTCTGACTTGTGTTTAATTCCCTCAAACATAATTCATCTATTCAGGACACTGGCTCAAAAACAGAACAGGCCACACTACAGAGGGCTTTATATCAGGCTGTCTCCATCTGCAACGCTGTAATGAGCGAGAGAGCTGGAACAGTGGGGAGAGAAGGGAACCTCAGTTCAACTGAGGCAGGCACACTTTCTAATGGAAATTCAGATACAATCATCCCAGAATGCACTTCTCTCTGCCTAATAATCGGCCACTAGAACAAGGCCGCCATTGAGACGAAAGTGACTGTAATCTGGTCCACCAAACTCCAAAGCTGCCCGCTATAATTAGCTCCTTTCTCCATCAAACACAGGCTACACACTGACTCCCAAGCAAACCTCTCCTGTAATACAGGAGAGAGGAGAGATTTAGCAATGGGCACATTTTCAGTCGCCCTACCTTGACAAGTAACCTAGGGGTGAAATCTGCAAACGAGACGGTGAGAGGCCACCGTTTAATTCAGTGGAACAGTGGATTGTTGAAGTAAAACCTTGAGTTGACATTAAAATATAATGGTATGCTGCAGGGTTTTAAATTGTTGTGTTAAATTGTTCAGTATCAAAATAACCTGCTCACTGATTGGCCAAATGTTTTAAGCATTTTAAAGACAGGTACAGCTCAGGTACTTAATAACCTCTCTCATTTGATTACTGGGAAGTCAAGTGCTTACTTCTATCATTAGACATGATGTGAGAAGTAGATATCCCCCTCCACCATTTCCGTTAGGACGTGTGCCAAACCCTGTGTTTATCTGTCCACATAATATGGGACAGAATCTCTGTTACAGTGCCCTCATCAAAGCATGGATCCGCATCTCTGGCCTACATCCTGATGAACAAAGCCTGCCCTCCTCTAATCCCAGGAACATGTTCTAGCCCAGGAACTCACAACGAGCTCTGCAACCACAGACAGGCAAACAAGACGGGTTAGCAGGCAGGCAGGCAGACAGACAGACAGACAGACAGGGGTGAGTGGGTATGCTGATAGCCTGCATGGGCAAATGGCACAGCTATTAAGGGGAGAAGGAGGCTTCCTGAAGAGGTGTGACTGCACAGCAAAGGGCCCAATCAAGCAGAGAACAGAAGTGCTGACAGCTGCTAATGCTTTTACCTGAGAGCCAAAGAGACCGTCTTACTCAGGAAAGTGTGTGTGTGTGTTGTGTCTGTCATCCATAGAAAGGTCTATAAAATAAGGCTGATTCTGATCAAAGGAAGATAACTGCATCAAAAAGAAGAGTTGATGAATTCTATGTTTTCATTCCTGATACAGATTCAGATATTTAGACTTGACTTTTGGCCTATACTGAGTACTCCTCAAATGACAATGCAAAAAAAAAAAAAAAAAAAAAAATGAATGGCAGAAAAACACAGATTCATGGCATTTTGCTTGCTTAGAGTAAAATCACACACTCCAACAATTCCAAGCAATTGTCTATTATTGCATATCAATAACGAACCCCAAATAAGTGAGGCTTATATAATAAATTATGGTATTGTTTGGGTGCATTGACTGGTGTACATGTCGATACAGTATACTGCAATATAGGCTGTGTCGGAAACCAATATCTGTGCTGGTATTGGATAACCAGTCAGAATCACTCAGTCAAAGCCCACAGTGTTAAGGCCCTATTACAACCCCGCGCAGACATTCACACACTTATCTCACTCTGAAGTGAAGTATGTTACCATCATAATCCAGAGGTAGGAGAGGGGGGAAAAAATCACTTTTAAAATGAAAGAACTTAAGTCCAGTGTGAGGACTCTTGACAGAAAGGGAGTGGCTGGCAGGGTGATGATGACCACTTTGCAGTGGCAGTAAGCCGTGACACACCAGTGACTATTCTAGCACAGAAATACACTGGTAGGAGAGTTACTTAGGAGAATTATCACCCTTAAAAATCATACTCTGAATTTAATCTTACAACATGGAGTGGTAGACATGTAGCATCAACAGAGGCGAGTTAAATATCTCCACCTGAGATATCTAATTGGTGGAAAAATGGCGAGACATTCACTGCACATCCTGTCACCTCCCTACAGGGCGTAAGGCGCATTAGCTGACTGTGCCACCAGGAAGCCCTGTACATGCAGCTTTGATGTTAGTGGGACATTTAATGAGAGGCGAAATAATTACTCCTCACTAAAGTTGTTTTTGATGTCATGACCTAAATCTGTTCTGGACAGCTAAAAATGTTACAGATAGTTAACTACCTGTGAAGCGCACAGATTAGACAACATAAAAATGCCTGCTTAGCTGTAGTTTTTTCATTTTACAGGAGTTTATCCGCACATTGATTAAAGAACAAAACATGCAGACGCGGCATCAAACTGTAGCTTCAGTCCTCCTGTGAGTCCAACCCAAACACTGCAAGCCTTTAAACTACTTACATTCAAGGAGTTTCTCAATGACAAATGTTTTCCAGGTGTTGATGTAGGCTAAACAGTTTTAATGTGTCTGGACAATATCCATTATGACCTCCTTTTTTTTTTTCCTCTCTCTCTGCAAACTTCCCATTTAAAATTGCACAGGGCAATTAAAGCAACCCTGCATATAGGAACCGGTTTTATTTTCTAAACACCCAGCCATACTCACTGGAAATATATATATATATATTTTTTTTACAATAAAAGGCTTTTAACCAGAGCAGCACTCAGGGAGCTGAGGTTGACTCCCAGTTTCTTCATATTCACAGCACTTCAAATTAGCCCAAGTAGAATGAAGGAAGAAGCTGACGCATTAAAATAGCCCTTACTGCCATGTCCTCTCAAGCCTTGTTTAGTCTATTAAAATGTCCATTCACTTGTACAATGTGTTGTAAAAGAAGAGTTAATGCTACATACCATAGCATTCCTCTCTGTCCCCAGCTTTTCGTCCACTCCTTTCTTTCTCTCTGCGACTCACAGCCGGTGAAAGACTTTTTTAAAAAACAGACGAAAACACTTCCCACCAGCACTCACATTGATTATTTTTCCGCTTTTGTTTCAGCGAACAGGCTCTGCTGCGCACACTGCTCCCAACATTACGTGGTCGCTTCCACCAGTCTGAAGTTTTCAGAAACGAGGTTCATATCGCTCTTTCTCTGTCTCTGAATGAGATGAGAGAGGGGCAAAAGCAACCAAATTGTCGTCAGGAAAGAAAAAAAAATGTTGCTCAAACTCCAGTTTTCACCACGGCAAGGCGAGAGGAGAAAGGTGGGGGGGGAGGAGGAGGAGGCGTCGGAAAGCGCTGTTTCGGTGTGTTTTTCCCCCTTCTTGGTTCAGCCACCACGTTGTTTTGACCAATATTATTTCCTTTGTTGTGTCAAAAAATAAAAGAGTCCGTTTGAAACGCGATAAACAGCCTCTGCCATCATTAGGTTACGCGTCGCTGTTTAGTGTCCAACAGCGTGTCGAACCCCCGCTGTGTTTTTCTTTCTACTGTAAAGCCCCGTACAAGCTTAATGTGTGACGGTGTGTTTAAGTCTATTTTTTTCAGCTTCCCAATAATGGCGGACCTACTCCTGAATCCAGCATCTCCCCTCCTATTCACACAGAGAGAGAGAGAGAGAGAGAGTGGGAGAGAGTGGGAGAGAGAGACTCGCCCAGTGGTTCAGAGACACAATTACAACACACGCACACTATCACTGAAAACTATTGCTTAGTGACGCCGATTATCACTATTCAACATTTAAACGATGACTATTACAGGGAAAAACACCCATTTAATGCATTTTTTTTCATAAACGTCGTGAAATTAAGAGATAAAGGCTACATAGAAAATAGGCAACATTAAGGCCTAGCATTTTTGTGTAAAAAAAAATATTTGATTCATATATTTATTAAGACCTAAAGTTGGGGATTTTACGTAGAAGTGAAAACACTGAAAAATATAATACATGTACATTACAATGATTGGACCAGCTAACTGCCTAAACACAGCTATTTATAAGAATGAGTATTTGTAAAAAAAAAAAAAAAAAAAAGATTTAGATGAATTATGTGTATTATGAAGTTATTAGTGCACTCTAATAACAGCTACAATGTTTATTTTTATTTTCTTTAGTTGTCAATTTTATTTCACTCAAAGAAACAATAAAGTTAAGAAAAAACAAACAAACATAAAATCTCAAATTTTGAATGAAAAGGAGCAGAAAGAAGATTAATCTGATAATATCTGCCCCTCTTTCACAAAACATGAATTAAAACAAAACAGAACACTTAATTCATTCATTATTGTTTGTATGCATTGTTTCCATTTTGTTCAATCTATGAAGTGTTTATATATCATCATATCTCAGTCTTCTTTCCACGTCACTGTTCTCTTCCTTTATAATGCATTTTCACAAGTCTTAATCAGAAAGAATATTGTCAAGCACCATCACAGTTCAGCCTTTTAAAGGAAGTCTATAATTTGTTTATCTCTCTTTACAAAACAAGGAGGTATAGGCTAGAGCTAAATGGATGAGAAAAAAAATGCCACCAATTTCATTTTTCTCAGGAGGGCCTACTGATCATTTAATTAACTTTGTCAGGAGTATACAATTAAAGCTTCATCGTGACCTGCTACAACAGAGAAATGCTGCTTATAATACTAATAACGCAATAATAGGCTAAACCCGTCAGAAATAGGAGAGTAGTTTTTTTTAGGTTTCCATGAATGTATCTATATTTTCCCTTAAGTGAAAGAAATAAGGATATGTATTTTCAAAGAATACTTTACATTAAAGTGTAAGGCCAATTCTTTCAGCACTTTGTACTAACACGAAGAACACCCATGAAAGGGCATCAAATGTTCTACATTTATATAGCACATGTTTTATTTATTTGATTAAGTGACGCTAAACACTGGAGATCTGAGTTTATTTTCTTTCCACCACATCACACATTAAAGACAATTCTTGTCTATTCCAGTACGATCTATTGCATCACTGTTTCCAGGAAAAAACAGTAGCATGGTACTGTCATCATGATTGTAATTTATTGACTTTATTCTGGTCAATTTGCCCTCTTGGCCCCATGCCTCAAACTCCACTTCCTTTCACAACTGATCCACATTCTCCCAAACTAAAAAAAGAAGGTCATCCTCAAGATGTGATGTTGTGTGGCCTCACAAGGGATAATAAATTGGTGTTACAATGGATTCTTTCAAAATGGATTCTTTCAAAAACCTTATAGACCTTATAAAACGTATCATCCCAAAGGTTAGTCCTGATTATTTGTGTTGTACTCTTTGTCATATGCTTGGTAAAAAAAAAAAAAAGTGCCATGAGGATGTCTGCTTTTTTAAAATGATTTCTTATGTTAAAAAATAAAGACCCAGAGGCAGATTTTTTTTTTTTTTTAAAGATATTGAACAGCATTCAACTTCTTTGAGAAATATCTGCAATGTTTTACAAGACAAATGCCTGTGCTGGCAGCTCAAACAGATGTTTAGTGTCTTAAACTGGGAGCTTCTCCTGGAATTCTCCTCTCTCTCCCTGTCAGTCCTTCGTTGAACTTCCCTCCCCAAACATGCAACTCCAATCTGGTAACCTAAACTCTGTGTGATGTCAAACAAACACGTATAGGCATCATGTTAAATGCTTTTTACATTCAACTTAAAAGCTATGTTATCCCTACATGAGTTCTAAAAATTATATTGTATAAAGGCCATCGTGTGTGCTTAACAGTTTGAAATGTGACCCATCATTAAACACACAGTCTGGCAGGGTTCAAGGTGCACTATCCCCTGTTTAAATAAGTCAACAAGCTTCTGTCCAATCACATTATAGTTCCTGCGTTCTCAGCAATATTTGCATGACCCCAATCACACAGAGCAAGATTAGCAGGGGTCAAAGTTTCGGATGTATGATCTACCTGTGGTTTTGATCCCATTCTCGTGTCACTGTCACGATCCAGCCCTATCATATAACTTGATCATTTGACTACGCAATTATGACGCACAAGGTTATTTTTGCTATTTATGATACTCTATTGGTTTTGCTTTTCTTTCCAGAGACACATCAGTATCAAAACACAGCGGCAAAGGTAAAACTTATAATTAAATGTTTACTCTTGGCTTTCTTTGTATTTCTTTCCCCATTCCCACCTCAGCCCACTCTGTATTTGCAGCTGAAATATTTTTTGGTTCCAGAGGGCAACATTCCTTGTTTCACTGTTGTGCAATCCCTGACAATCACAGTCCCCCATCCCCCTCTCACTCCCCAAACACCCTGAAAGCTCAAAGAAAGAGAGGCTGTCCAATCCGTCCCTACAAATGTACTGTGGTAAACTGGCCGCACAATCAGACCAGTAAACAAACTCTGAGTCCTGACTCTACAGAAATAAACCCGCAAGTGCCTGGAAAGGGTGGAAATATATAGCCCATGTCTACCGGTAGGTCATGGCTAATCTTTTTTTTAATTTTTTATCTACTGCATATGCAAGTCATTCCAAGGTGTGTCACAAAAGTGAACATAAGCATTCACACGCAAACCACAACAACAACAAAAAACACAGTTGTGAAAATTGGCTTAATTCTTTTATCGGGCTACATGGCATGTTATTTTAAACTTAGCCTACTGTAGTAGAAAATACTCAACTTTATATGATAAACGTAATCTTGATGATGTTTCCGGTGCACAATTCTGCAGTATTTCTAATTTAATATCCTAATCATACCTAGACTATCAGTTTTAATAAAACTTATGTGATATGTCAGACATATTGTTGGAAAGAGGTTGATAAAAAAAATAAATGTTTCGGTTGTCGTTAACTTTATTTTATTATTATCTTCTGTGTTTTTTTTGTTTAAACTCGTTTTAAAAATGTTTTAGGTATAGATAAAATATAAGCAACTGCCCTTTAGCTCCTCATGTGATCCAAAGTACGAGGCATTTCCGGAGGATGCTGGTTTTTGTAGTGCAACATTGCGTTCCAAAGGTTTTAAAACGTGGTGACAAAAACTACATTTACCACTTTGCAACGGAACTACGATAGGGTCTGGCACTTCCTGTAAAGCTAGCTGTGGGTAGCGGACAAGCGGTTGAAGAAATTACTGATGTTTTTATGTAAAATCGTGGTATAATTGTCGAGGGACGTGATATTCTGGAGCTTCTAAGGGTCATATTTAGGAGACGACAATGGTAAATATGTGAAAAAAACTGAACAATATTGGGTTTTTATGTCTGGAGTTAGCGGGTCAACCTTCTCATTCAGCCTGTTGGTGACGTTAGCTTAGCTGTTACAGCAGACTAGGCCACACATATGTTATCACGTTTAATTACCACAGATACAATAAAAAAACATTTACATAAGGCAGATTGAACGACAATAAATGTGACTTTTAACAAAATGTCATGCACAGGTGTGTTATCAAACTAACAGGTGGAGTTTAGTTATCTTTAAACCACAGAATATGACACACTGTTAGTTACAGAGAAGTATTTAATGACTGAGTTTATATACATCTGATAGTCAGCAAAGCGGCGTTGTTGGTTGTCATGTCTCATTCAGAAATGTTTGACAGGACAAGTAGCATGACTCCAGTATGTTTAGGGTTGGGTATAACACATCACTCATCCTTTCCCCCTCTCCCCCCTCCATAGATCCGCTTCATCCTCATCCAGAACCGAGCAGGGAAGACGCGACTGGCCAAATGGTACATGCAGTTTGATGATGATGAGAAGCAGAAGTTGATTGAAGAAGTGCATGCTGTGGTAACTGTCAGAGATGCCAAGCACACCAACTTTGTGGAGGTACAGGATTCGTTTTTTGTTTTTTTAACAACATTCACGAGTGTTTTCTGACTTTAACCATCATGCTGTTATGTTCCCTTGAACCATCAATCAATCAATTTTTAGTTGTGTAGCGTCAACTCATGACAAGTGTTATCTCGAGACACTTTACAAAAAGCAGGTAAAAGACCTTACTTATTGTTGTGTTACAAAAAGCAGGTAAAAGACCTTACTTATTGTTGTGTTACAAAAAGCAGGTAAAAGACCTTACTTATTGTTATGTTACAAAAAGCAGGTAAAAGACCTTACTCATTGTTATGTTACAAAAAGCAGGTAAAATACCTTACTTATTGTTATGTTACAAAAAGCAGGTAAAAGACCTTACTTATTGCTATGTTACAAAAAGCAGGTAAAAGACCTTACTCATTGTTATGTTACAAAAAGCAGGTAAAAGACCTTACTTATTGTTATGTTACAAAAAGCAGGTAAAAGACCTTACTTATTGCTATGTTACAAAAAGCAGGTAAAAGACCTTACTCATTGTTATGTTACAAAAAGCAGGTAAAAGACCTTACTCATTGCTATGTTACAAAAAGCAGGTAAAAAGACCTTACTTATTGTTATGTTACAAAAAGCAGGTAAAAGACCTTACTTATTGCTATGTTACAAAAAGCAGGTAAAAGACCTTACTCATTGCTATGTTACAAAAAGCAGGTAAAAGACCTTACTTATTGTTATGTTACAAAGACCCGGCCTATCCATCATGAGCACTTTAGCAAAGCAGCAAAAGTTACAGTGGTAAGAAAAAAACTTCCTTATTAAAAGGCAGAAATCTTCGGCCGGATCCCAGGCTTATGACGAAACAGCCTTCACAGGCCTAGACTGTGCTGGGGTTGGAAGGGGATAGGGGGAGAGATGGGATAAGATGCAGGAAGAGGGATAGGGAGCAAGGAGGGGTTGGGGGGAGGCAAGCCGTCCATCAACAATCCGGTGGGGAGCGGGGGGTTGTTCTAGAACTTTTAATTCAATTTGTTTCTAATGGGATCATGTATCATATCAAACATCAATGTTGCGTGTTATGATATTTGTACCAGAATTAGCTTAGAGATAAATTACATCTGCAGTCTCTAGCAGAATGACAAAAACCATACTGTACAAATAATTGGCTGACTCCTGTGTCCCACATTAGAAACATTTTTCACAAGTTACGTCAACAAGCCATAATTCAAAATTCAAAGCAAATAGAAAAAAAGAAACCCTGTAGGAGGCATTTGTTAAAAAAAACCCACTGCCAACAGAAACCAAATCCTGCTCTGTTAATCTTGTTTTCTATGTACATTTGTTCCAAATATATTAGAAATGTAATGGATTTATTTTACCTTTGGTGTCATTGCTATAACATGGAAAGTTATTGAGAGCCTTTATTTGTGTTTGTTCTCACAGTTCAGGAACTTCAAGATCATTTACAGGCGTTATGCTGGACTGTACTTCTGTATTTGTGTGGACGTGACTGATAACAACTTGGCATACCTAGAGGGAATTCACAACTTTGTAGAGGTAACTGACACACACGCACACACACACACACACAGCACATGATATATGGACGCAGCAAGTGAACTATGATGAATTACTTTTCAAGGTCTAATTGTTTGTAGGAATGTCTGTAAATGATTTCCTTCAAAAATGCTCCCTTTCTCCCCTCTCCTGTTGTTCAACTCCAGAGCGTGAAACTGCATTTATGTGAAAAGTAAAGATTGCAGCCAGCGGATATTCAGTGGAAGAAATCAATATTTTATTTAAAATAAACACAATATACTTGTGACCTAACAAGAAGAATGAGCACTTAAAAAGACCCCCCCCCCCCCCCCCAGACACAAACACCCATTATAACCTCCTAATTGTTTTGCCCCACTGATAACGTACCTAATCCTATCACCCTTAGCGACCACCACAACCCAAACAGCACTGTCCACATCAACAGACCCAGGCTCTGTACATGCAAGCTTGATGTATTCACAATGCCAAAACTATCTACCCTATCACATGGCCCCTAATGCCCCCCCCCCAGAACAGTGAAACTAAATGGGTAGCATGAGTCAACACACCGGGGTTCATCAAGTGGGCACCTCCCTTCACCGGTGTTTTGTCAGGTTGAGCCCATGACACCTTGGGAAGGCTCGACAGTTGGCTCCGGTATCCCAGAGCCGCCCCCTTCCCTGCCTATTCCTGGTGCTAACATTACAAAAACAGCAAGAAGAGTCTGTAGACAGATGTGAGAAATGGGACAAGGAAGGCAGAGCAAGGGTGACAAGCCTGTCAGGCTAGCCTTAAAAAATAAAAAATAAAAAAAAGGACATAACTGGATTTCATTTTTGTTTTTTGTCCCCAAACTGGCACTATTTCTCCTCAGTCAATATTTTAACTGCCTCATCTGGCATCTTCTTAGACGTCTTACGCAAATTATGTCCCAGCTCTCCCAGTAATGAGATGGTTGATGATTCTATGAACCCTCTCTACATCCCACCTTTATCAGACAAACTTTAACTTTCCATCCTGGCTCTTCAGCTTCTGCAGCTAAATCTGTGTATCTAAGCTATTTCCTCCAAATGCTTCCTCAGCTGAGTCCTCCCAGGGTCTTGTCAATTCGATAGAATTAACTGTCCGCTGACACCACATCACAAAACTATGTCAGGCCTCAGGTTTATGTGAATTATTTCCTGGAGAAAGGTTTCCTTCCAGATCTACCTTCATCTCCCTTCATCATTAGCAGCCTTTATGTGGTGGTGAGGTCGCCTTTCATACCACTCGAATGATTATGATGCCAGACACAAATATGATATATAATATATTTTAAGATACATATATATGATTTCACATAGTTTTCTTAATCATAAGGACAAATATCAGGTTACAATATGGTTCGTCTGATTATTGCAAAGTAAACAAATGAACCACAGTTGAACAATGAAGCATGACTGTCTAGTTCATTACAGATCCAAAACACACACACATGTTATTTCTACAAAATCTGAGTCATTCTCCATCCTTTAGTTCAGGGTGTGTTATTATTGACTTTTATCACTCTTAAGATAATGCTGGGTCAAATGACGCTGGAAACAAACCTTAATTAATAATTAAACAAATTGATCACAAATCACAAACAGAATCGGATAACAGCTACATGCCCGACCACTGCGACAACACGCAGCAACTACACAGACACACACATACTTATCATGAAGAAGCTAATGCTTTAAGAATAGTGCATACATACTGTGTATTTTATTTTATTTGACAAGTAGTAAATTTTGCTGGGCTAACACTGATTTCCATGGGTCTGATCATATCCTGTATGTGTAAAAAATAATTGAAGTGTATTTAATATAAAAAGTTCTCATTTATTGATTAAATGTGTTCTTCAAACAAAATCAAATGAGTGTAATTCGAGCTCATTGTGGTAAAGTAGTCATACTTGTTGAATTGTGAATTTGTCATTTATTACAGTATATTGATGACTTAATCCGCATTGCATTCAGTGTTTTTAAATGCAGGTGAATATGAGGACGCATTTGGCAGTTAACGTGTGTCATGTTCTGTCTGTTGCTTGATTGCTGATTAAAAGCTTTTTCCTGATCATATTCTTTTTATATCCATTAGTGTGAGCCAATACTGTGGGTTTAAGATTAAATCTACTGTTTGTGCAGAGAATAACAAGAGCATTTCCCTCAGCAGTGAAGCTCACTTAATGTAATGGTGGACCATGAGGGAATGCTGTTAGCTGCTTGTTAAAAATGAAGAAATTATCCGTTTTTAAATTAATACAGCGTTCATTTCTTTTTGGATTCTCGTTATATTACTCATGTTAGTTTGCACTAAGATGAATTGCATGTCAGCCCACAGCAGGTCCTCATGCGGCGTGTTTTAATATGCACTGTAGCAAATTCTTAACAAGGGGTCGGTTATTCTGCCATTGTAAATGTCACTATGCCGCTGCTATAAATTATGTCCTGTGGAAACGAGATGAGACGAGAAACACGTTTTTAATTCGGCACATCTTAGATGGATGTCCTTGTAGTGGAAATCAGCTTATTACATGGATGTTAAGTGGATTCAGCAGCTGCTTCAGCACCAGTGCATTTCTGCTGTAGTGCTCCACATCAAGACATAAAATGAATATACATTCTTTGTGTTTCTTCAAATGGGTGTATAAGGTCATCTGCTGGCTGACATGTGAGTGCATTAAAAGTTTGAATGTCTCACTGTTCCTTATTCTTTTCAGGTGCTGAATGAGTATTTCCACAACGTGTGTGAGTTGGACCTTGTGTTCAATTTCTACAAGGTAAGGACGCTGCTAGAATATTTTTACCTTAAGAGAGTTTCCTATCATTATATAAACACCGTAATCAGACAGAAGAGGCAGAGAAGTACAAAAGGAAAATAAGATATTCTTTCATTACAATGCCATGGCAACTGACACAAATTTCATTTATAGCGACTCATCAAAATCACTTCAGGAACACCTCCCTTTTACTGTATCGAGGGCCTTTACACATTTCCAAGATGTCTGAACATCAGTCCAAACGGACTCCCAACAGAACCCCTCCCATGTTTGATGTGTCGTAAATAATTGAAACTAGCATTTTTTTTCGACTATGTGAGGAATTTCCAGTTTCATCACAGCCGCCCCTATTTTCTAATCCATCATAATGTACTGCTGCTCTCAGGCTAATACTATTTCACAAGCTCAGTTACCCAATTCTCTCAGATGTGTGTCAAGAACCACTGATTCATTCCTTGTCTGTGATGTTTATTAAATGTTGCTAAAGTTAGCACTTGTCATCTGCTCATCACTTGTTTTTACACCTTGATGACACAGACGGGTGGAAGAAATAAGTAACGCTGACCACAGACCAGATGACTTCTCATTGTGTTGTATAGTTGAACAGGAAACTTAACCCTTTCATGTGCATGGAAGGAGATATGGTCACTTAGCTTTGTGGTCTTTGTACTTCATTTGAGCCCTAACTTGCCTTAATCCTCTAATTTCCTTTGATCACGAGGTCAGGAAATGTCTGGCCTCAAATACAGTGTTTCTAAAACAGCAGACCAAAAAACACAGTTTTTAAGGAACTGCAGAGGCTTTTTTTGGAATAGAGTTTTTCTAAAAGTTAATTAAAAAATGTCAGTCATGGATAGTTCCTAAAAAAAAAAAAAAAGTAATTAAAACCAAAAAATTAAATGTCAGTTTCAAAGGATCAAATTTTCTGATATCTCTTGTTTCCCTGCAATGGTTGACTGCTGTGTCCAGTCAACGTTTGCAACACAAGCAACATGATCTAGCACTTTGATTGTCATGTTTATGTTTACTCAAAGCCAGTGTCGATGTTGAATGATGGTCAAGAAAATAGATTTGTGGTTGAACCCTAGCAGGGCTAGAGCTGAAAATAAAGATGAAAACAGTGCCTTTAAAATGCTTTCAGTGTCAAAGAAATACAGATAACGTTTTTTATTCTTTATTTTTGGTGAGTTTAGGCCTTTATTGTAGAGATAGGACAGTGGATAGAGTAGTAAATCAGGGACAGAGAGAGGGGCGAATGACATGCGGCCGCAGGTTGGATGGGCCGCACGCTTGGAGGGCTACGGCCTCCGTTTGTGGGATGTGCACTCAACCACTAGGCTTCAGGCACCCCAGAAAAAACACTACATTTTAATTTAGTGTTGCTGTTCTATAGCAGAGAGATATAAGCTTAAGGTTATATTAAGCCAGCTGACTTTAAGTGTTTTCCAGTCACAAAGTTGAGTTACTCAGACACACTGTTCTCTATTGTACCTCTTTGAATGGCCTTATTGTTTCTATAAAAAAAGAAATGTAATGATCAAGTGATGCTAGGCTGTACATTTATTACAAAAATAAACTCGTGTTTAAAAAGTTTGAGAACCGCTGTTTTAATTTCTGTGTCTCGTCTTGAAGGTGTACACGGTGGTGGATGAGATGTTTCTCGCAGGAGAGATCAGGGAGACCAGCCAGACCAAGGTCCTCAAGCAGCTCCTCATGCTCCAGTCGCTCGAGTAGAAAAATGGAGAACCATCCTTCCTACCTGCCTACCTTACTGCTGCCCTGGCACCCAAACCCACCTACTCATTGTGCCGGTGTCTCTGTAAAAGGCCTCCCTTCTCTACTCAGCAGACCTCACTTAAGACACAACTTCAGGAGGCATGTTTTTAGAAATAGAAATATTGTTTACATTATGCATACGTAGATGGAGGTTCATTGAACCTGTTTGTTATAGCAGTCTGTATATAACTGTTGCACTGCTAATGAAGATACCCCTTATAAATCTATACATTTCAACATGTTAACATTTCATATACAGAACACTAAGAGGACACGCATCCTTCCATTTAATTGTACTTGGTTTTTCGATGATGACGAGTAAATATCAGCTGTTTTTCCTAGATGATAACTCTTTTATCTCATTAACTCTGGATAACAACACTGGTGATTACAAGTTCATCTTCTCAAGATCTTGGGAAATAAACTTGTATTTGAAAACCCAGGGTTGTTATCTGGAGACGACGAGATGAAGAAGTCAAGATCTCGACAAAAAAAACATCTGGAAATTACTTGTTACCGTGGAACAAAAAAATGAGTAGACTTAAACGTATGGATGCTTTTCTGCTTGGGGATCTGTATAGACCACCTAAGTTACAATTAACATTCCCCAGAGGCTGCAGAACAATTCAAGTGGTAACCAGTTGGTCTTTGCATTCACATCTGTGCTGTTCAGAATCACCGCAGTAACTCTGCGTTCTCCTGCCCTCGTCCTCTCCTCCCTTTAATATCCAACTCCAACTTTCATATAACAGCACTACTTTAACTAGCAAGCACCCTGTATAAAGAGAGACCGCCTATAATGATCCACGAGCACTGAGCACTTACTATGACCGTGCAAGCCATCTCTAAATCCATGACCTTGCCTGTGATGGGGTATTAGACTTGTTGTCACGCCTTGTGCTCATTTAATTTCTGGATCACAGTACAAGCAAACTACATCTAGAAAGCCCTTTGGAGCAATTGACCCAGCACAGCAGGTTCATAATTGAATGGAGTGTACTCAGGTTGAGTGCCATTCTGATGGTGTGCTATGCCAAGCTGTGCTGTGTCGGACGTCCTCACAGCTGATGAGAATAAACAGTGTAGGTTATGTGAGTGCAGATGGCAACTCTCTGGGTGCTGTAATTGTTTTTAATGCTAATTGTCTACATCATCTTGTGCAACTTACTACATAAACATACAGAACAGAGCGTACTTAGATGGAAAAAGATCTGGACACGAAGTACATTTGACCTGAAGTAGTGCTGTGAAGTTTGCTTTGTATGATGTGTGTGGACATACAGTGTATCTTGTTGAATATTGTGAAATGAACAGATCCATTTCTCGAGGAGTGGTTCTGCTCATTATGTTGTCTGAGCAGTATTTGTTGTTGAAGATCCATAAAATAAATTTGCTTTTAAACACGTTTCATGAACTTTGGCCAACACAATCCTCTTTTATTCATATCTGTTTGCTGGACTTTAATGATTGACATTATCTAGCGTAGCCTACTTCCTCCAACCAGTCATCAGGGTGTCAAAGGTGGTTTCAAATGTTACTGTTGTTCAACTTTTGTATTTTTTTTTTTTTCTAATGATTTGGCATTTGTGAAATATGAACTGCATTCCTTATTGTCCCTGTGTGAGTTTTTTGATGAATGATGTGATTGTATGTATTACTGTCTGATTCAGTTACCCACATCAATATGTCCCATTATATGTAAATAAAAACAAACGGATGAATACAAAGACTGTGTCTGCTTTAAATTCATGATTAATCATCTGTAAAAAAGGACATCTTGTTAAGATCTCAGGTCTTCATTATTTTTTTTGTTGACACAATTATTCCATTGATTATTCATTAATGCACTTGTTGACTTTTACACTTAAAGAAAACAACCGACTCACTTGTAAAAAATGTGTTACTGGTATGTGAAATTGCGTTCTATACAGAAAATGGATTTGATTGGCTAATATTACAGCACCACCTTGTGGTTAGACATGGACTCTTCCTATTGGTTATGAGGTCATCTTGACAGCCGGTGTAAGATTAATAAATCAGTCAATATATCCACTTCCGCTACATTAAACCACTCTAGCCATTGCTCCATCGACCCAAGAACATAAATCCAGACAATTGGACACGGAGGGCATTTACTCTTCATCATCCAAGTCCACTGAAATCCTAACCTAACCCTGACCGCCTGCCTGCAAGAGGAATGATATGACTAAAGAATGGACAATGAGGCAAATGAATCACGTTCATGGAGTCTGTTGTGAAATTTCAGGCTCTGTTAAGTCTGTTGCCTGTAAAAAAAAACAGATGTGCTTTGTTGCTGACACAGAAAGGAGGAAATGTGAGGTTAACCTGCATTCAGGAAATAATGTACTTATCCTATAGAAGCTTAGAGACCAAACAAATATACCGCTTAAATGAAAATACAAGCAGTTTACTGGGAATTGCATAATTATTCAACATTCAACCTCAATAGACAAAATTTATTTACAGTATAGGTTGCTTAAGATGTACAGTAGACTTCAGGTTGATTATTTAACAGTTACTAAGCAACAGCTGAGTTATATTTCCTTCATTAAATGATTGACTAAGAGTGGAAGTGAGAAAATATTGTGCATCATATGGCTATTTTGAACTGTACAATAAAAACACTACAGGTGAATAAAAACAAACTGAAGAAGCTCTTATTCCACAGTATATAAGCACTTCAAACGGCCTCCCACACAGCTCAGGAAGTCGACATCCTTTCATCGCTACCTCCACCACAGCAGTGGGTCATAAACAGATGAAAGCTCAGACAGCAGGAGGTTATCACCACTACAGCAGTCCTGCCTCGTGGCAGCACAAACAAGGAAATTCAAATAAGCATCTCAGTTGTTCTTCAGTAAGAAATGATAACAATCTACAATTAAAATCTTTATTACAGTATACTGTTCAAGTAAAATAAAATGTACAATTCTATAGTTGCAGCATATAAACAAACAAAACATGAAAATTCAAAAGTAAAAGTGCACTTGCAGAAGGAGACAAATTATCACACGATGCCAATATTGAATGAAAACTACTTCTTTTTTTTTTTTTTTGACCATCCGTCTCTTGGTATCCTGCACTTTTCTCATGCTTGCACAACTCAACATGTTTTTCCCTCAAACATTTGCTGGCTTAAAACGCACACAGTTTCTCTGGGAGGACATATGTGAACACTTGAATTGAAGATATACTGTATGAACGAAGCTTTGCCGGCAGTTTGTTTCTATCTCCTCTCGACTGGGTCAGCGCGTCCTGCACTCAGCAGTTCGGAAAAGCAGGAGAGTTTCGGTGACGTTTTGAAAGCCATCAACTCTCTCCTCCAGAGGCACCACAAACCATGCTGTCGGTGTAACACGGAAAGTGGAAACCATGTTTCATTGGAAATTCCCCGTTTCTCTCTTGGGGCAAACACAGGGTTCTGTTCTAAGGAGAAAACATCTGGGCAAACTCCGTGACAGTTTAGCCGTGCAGACATTCTGTTCTCTACAAATAGATCAAGGTGCTTTTACAATCTTGCATGATCAAACAGTGTAAAGACTCTTTGAGGGAACATGGGTGGGCTGAATGAAAGTTTCCCAAACTTGGTTCTGAGGCAAAATCAGATGTGGTTTCCTGTGACATCCCTCATACAGAATGTGTGGCATGAATTCAAGGGGAGGTCGAGAATATGGAGAAAAAGCCCAGCAGGAGGAGTCACGGGCATTTTAGGTTTGCAAACATTGATGAGCATTTCTTAACCTTTCACTGAGGCAGGACCAGAGACACTGAGAGCTGAATCTGAGAACATGAATCTACAGACTGTGGAACTTTGGAGTTAAATAAAAGAGCTTTATCTCATTTTTTTGTGCTTTCAACTGGGCCCACAGGCTAATACGTATATATGTAGGTGTTAAATGGAGTGATTAGACAGTATAGACACACGGTAACTTGGAATAATATACTGTAAATCCACATAATTAAGTATATTACTAAGGCCAACAGCCTATGTCTGAATAGTGCAATTAAATGCTGACCAAAAAGTCAAATGACTCAATATAACACACATTTCTGAGTGAGGAAAGGAACGGGGCTCTACATTTGGGCTTGTGGAACTTTCAGAGTTTTAAGTATACTTTAAATATCCGATTAACTGATTCCATTTGGATTGAATAGCTTGAGAAATATTTGCAAAGACTTGCATTGAATCAGGCTCACAATATATGTACAACAGTTTAAAACCAAAAATTGTGACAGTTGTCTTTGTTTTAAGGGGACCCCCTTTAAGTACTTAAATGATGAATAAGTGCAAAAAAAAGTTAACCAAAAATAATTTAAAAACATTGATGTGCAAATGAAGAAAGCATGTCAGGGTAACTAAAATCAGAATGAAAAAGCACAGAAATAAAAACAAAACAGCAGGACAGCCCATACACACAACCCTCCTTGTCTGGTAAATAACTGAGAAAGCATTTTTTTTTTTGAAAGAAGAACATCCCTCTTCTTAATCGATCCCAGCACGTTTGCACTGAGGGGCTTACCTGCCCAAACGCAAGGGCAACAGGGTAACAGGGTTGTGGTGATCTCCGGGATCACTCCTCCAGGTGATCAGAGGTCTGTGAGACTGCAGAGAGAAGGGTCCCACACACCAAAAAACACCTGGAGCTGAGATGTGGGAGGAGAAACGGAGAGAGAAAGGTGATCACTGACATGCTCTTGATAACACTGACACAGATTTGACATACAGTCTCTTATTTGAACCTATCGAGGTGTAATGCTACCCACCTGAAGGGGGCGTCCTGTCTGTGTGGGCCTGTTGGCTGAGGTGAGGGTGTGGCCCCTCAATCCCTAGCAATTACACTGCTGCTTATTCTGTGTGGTGGTGCCCCTCGGCTGTCGCAGCTGCCTCAACGAAGCATCTCCATACTGTATACCTGATCCCATCCTCTCCGGGTCCAACTCACCTTTTGAAAGAAGGTAGCAGCGTAGACAATTAAAGGCAAACCCCCAAGGGATCATGGGTAAATACAAGCAAACAATTGCACACACTCAAAGAAACGCCCAGCTCAGACACACCTCTTTAACAAAGAAACAAGAAGTGTACCTGACTCTATCTTGTTGAGGATGGTGCGAGCACACTTGAGGAAACCCTCCTCCACATTCTCCCCCGTCAGAGCACTTGTCTCCATAAACATCAGCTCTACATGAGTTTAAAAGGGCAAAAAAAAAAAATATTAAGAAAGACTTAAAGATAACTAAAAGAAGCATACAGAATCATAGAGACCATGGATTTAAGAAAAAGGGGGACACGCAAAATATGGGATGATGCAAGTTGTTCATTATTTACCGTTCTCCTGAGCAAAGCGTGAGGCTTCCAGGAAGGTCACCTCTCTGTCTGCATCCAGGTCTTTCTTGTTGCCACACAGGATAATAACAATATTAGGGCTGGCCAGAGTCCGTGCATCTGTCAGCCAGTTGGTTAGGGTGTTATATGTTTCCCGACTGAAAGACAGCACAGGACAGGTGAGACAAAATGGGAAAATGGTTAGACTGTAGTTGAGAGACTCAAAATTCATGTTTAACTCAGCTCACAGTATTTTTGCATAGCCTCCGGAGTCTGAGAGATATGCAAATTGCATCATCTGAACATGTCTGTGAGGACTGTGAATGCTCCTGTCTTTTCCAAACAGACATCCGGTGTAACATAAACAGACATGTGTTTCTGTAATTATGTCATTTACCATATTTGCAGTAGGCCTCATGCCTTTATTTGAAGCTGATTTGTGTTACATACAATACACAATACATGGCCCACTAATGTTAAAATCGGGATACAATGATTCTGCTATAACTAAATATATAGCAAGACAATTCATGTAATGATAACATCGCAGTATCTGATTAACTGAAGAATTAAATGCATATCAATGACGTTGAATTCGGTTTATTAACATGCACAACAAACACCTGTAGTTTACCTGCTCATATTTTTCCTCTGCAGTATTTGGATCCAGCCTTTTCATTTGTTTTTGAAAGCCACACCCACTACCTTCATGTGAGCCCAGCTTTATTTTGACTTTACTCTGAGGTAATACTGTTTGTCTTACTTTGTCTATTTATGTTTCATATTTATATTGACTTTTTATTTAAATTAATATTATAGTTTTGGGTTTTTTGATCCTTTAACCACTTGTTTTCATTTCTTTTACTGCTCTTACCTTCTTATTGCTGTTATCTTTTTATTTGCTTTTATCTCTTAGTTTCTTACATCTTTTTAAATCTCTGGTCCTCTTGGTCTCAGCTCGTGTTGTCGGGTTCTTGTGTTGCCTGGGTTCTTATGATGGTTCTTGTGATGGTCGGGTTATATATGTCTGGTTGTGTATCGTCCACTTTGGGTTCTTTTCTGTTGAATTGTATTTAATTATTTTTAGTATTTTGCATCTGTTATATTCTTACTGTTGTTAATGTTCTTCTGTGTTTGGTTTAGTTTGCTTTGTTCTTGCTGTTTGTCAAAGCACTTTGTAAACCTGTGTTTTTAAAAGGTGCTCTATAAATAAAGTTATTATTATTACTTTAGAATGATCAAAACAAGCATATTATTCATTTTTGGTTGGTAGGGAACAAAGATGAACTGATATATGTGTAAAAGAGAGTTTAAGATAAACTTTGTCATCAGGACAATAGAGTCACAAAGTATGAAATGACTTATCGTGTGTTAGCCTTCTAGCAAACTCCTCTGGGCCTAAATCTGGTCACCGTGGAGACAGGAGTCACAAGACCCTTGTGTCCATAGCAGCACAAGTGTGGTGAGGTGAGCAGACAGGTGTGAGGTCAGCTGAATAATGTTTAACGGCTGCTTAGACACACAGCCGAAGGATGACGTCATTCCCCATCCACTTTTTGATGGGAGCCAAGCAGTTTCGCTGCAATCTGTTCCTCACACTCTCAGCTCCTCTCCTCGCGCTCTCCCTGCTAGCCTTTTCACCTGTGAAAAGTGATAAATGCCTCCATCTTCCTACTCACCCTCTTGTTTTCCCCCATCTCCTCCCTCCCATTCTCTATCCCCCCCTGCAGCGTTCTCCCTCCACTCTCCCCGTTTGTTTCCCCCCAGGTGACGCTTTCTGTGATGGGACTTCAGCTTTCCTGACTGCTGCTGCTGTCTGCCGGAGGACGCCTCTCCATTACAGCTACTGTCCCTCTACACTCCACAAAAGCCCATACATTCTCACAAACACAAACTGTATTACATCCCTGTCCCTCTGCATTACTGCTTGCACTCCATCTTGATTTCACAACCCACAGCGGATGAAATACAGGCCTGTGAGTGGGCTCTGGTATTCAAATCGCACTGTTTTGGTCTGGTCTCAATAAATTGCAACAATTTCTGGAGGTGGACACGTAATAGCTTTTTTTTGTTTGTTTTTTTTACACTGACTGAAAAATGTAGGTGCTCAAAAAATAAAGACAGAGTAAAGTGAAAACCATCTACAGTAAATAGTCATGAATCAGTACATTTCAATTTCATGTCCAAGTTCAAAATGTAACTGTGGTGGACGTCTCGTAGTGTGCTCCCCTTACCAAGAGTTGTTTTTCATGATTATTTTGTCAGTTAATAAATAAACTTCCCTACACTGATAATACTATGTAACTAATTGTCCGTTTATCCCACACAATGAAGAGCCTTTCTGAAATGTTCATTCTGTAAAATTAAAGGTACCATTTGTTGGAAGGTACAGGGACAGTGAGTGCAGTGAATGCTTTACCTGGTGATATCATACACAAGCAGGGCTCCAGCTGCTCCTCTGTAATAACTGCGTGTCACAGAACTGTAAGGAAAAATGAAAAACTTGGTTAAATAATGCATTAACCATGCCGACATCAGCCGGTAAAATTCAGCAGGAGAGGGGGAAAGAAAATCTGTCCCTCGTGTTTAGATATTATCCTCAGGCTCGGATAGCAAAAAAAAACTCTTTCACTGACTGTGTAGCATCTCCACATGCCATTGTGGGTTAATGTTTCAAGCTGGATGTTTCACTGCCCTGCACCTACACAGGATGTAGTAAGACGAAGCAACAGAGTCCGCTATACAATGCTATAATGAGAAGATTTGCCTTTGTATCAATGCTACGTGTAGTCCAACGCAATCACAATATCAACAAAAGAGCGGAAAACTACAAAACAGAAAACATAATGCAGCCTTTAAATTACGTGCACAGACGTCGTAGTGGTCGCGTGCATACACTCTCTGCACCGTGCAGCAGTAACAGTATATAAACGTCACTCCCACTCCTACTGGCTCGTGCTGAATTCTCCGGAGAATATCCTGCTGCGTTCTCACATCAGCTCACTGGGACTTGCTGCGGAAAAAAATATTAGGGGGCCTGGCAAGGAAAAATTCTGGGTGGAAGTCCGAACGAAAAATGTGGCAGTTGGCGTTCGCACGTACAGCTCCTCCGGCAAATATCAGGAGTTTTCCTGCTAGTGTGCGAAAGCCCCTACACGTGTGCTCGGTGATTCATGTTGACCCTCTCGTTCTGAAACGTTTACCGAAACCGTCGCAGGAAATGTTGTAAGCCCTTTTACCGAAAACGCTCCTGCCCAGCAGTGTCCCAGATCTGCAGCTTCACCGTCTTCCCACCGACATTGACCACTCTGGACCCAAACTCAACGCCGATAGTGTGGTTGGAGTCTTGTTTAACTGCAACAGAGACGCAGAAGAAAGAGAGTGAAACAAGGAGACAGAAACAGCACAGAAAAATCTTGGCATGAACTTCTTCAAAGCAAAATGAAACCTTTCTATTCAACCAACTGGTGTGCACTGCTATCATGGAGAAAACACTTGTAACATTTTCCCTAGACTGCTACTCTATAATGTGTAGGTGTGTTCTGCTTTATTTAAATACCCAAGTTGTTATCTTCATACATCTCATAACCACATCTTGCCCCCCCCCTTTTATTCTACAGGGACAGCACAGAGATCAAACACCACTTTAATCAAATACAAGCGTGTGAGAGAATGTATACTGTGCTCTTGGGTTTTTTTTTTTTTTTTAATAGTTTTAAGATTACTCACTCAAAAAACAAACTGTGGATTTTTTTCAAACCTGTACCAGCCAATATAACAGGTTAAGCAGACCGTTTCGATTGCACTTAGAAGCAATTGGGTTGTTTTATTGGATTGCACTATACAGATAAATTGAGTTTAATGTAATTTTATGAGCACTTTACTTTATTTTAGGTCCTGTATAGATTTTCACCATAAAAAGGAGTCATTCTTTTGAATGTTTAGTATGGATTTTCTAGGTCTCGGCTAAAGAAAAGTAGGACAATATCCTTTTTTTGTTGGTTAGGAATCTGGACAGAAGGCATAATACATCCCATTGTTTCTATGTTACCTTACAGCTGAGTGAGATGGTTTATTTTGAGGTTTTACTGGAATGCAGCTCAGGAAACCCACTCTAATTCCATGACCGTTTCAATATCTGTCTGTGTAATAATACAATTATGTTTTCACTCTACTGCAAACCTGCTGTGACTAATGGGCTCCAATGAGGGAACACTTACACTTGTTCTCAATGAACTGGTGGAGGAGGCAGGATTTCCCCGTCCCAGCGCTGCCAATCACCAGGAACTTAAACAGGAAGTCTGAAAGCAGAGTGGAGGCTGAGATTAATGCAACACTGACGTAAGGAGGAGAACCTGAACCTGCTCCCCCAGGGACAATCCTCAAGAGTTCCTCTTAATCCTGTTTAGCATCTACTTTCACAGCACATAACAGCCCCAAATTAGCCTCCTAATCACAACCTGTCACCATTACCAGCTACTTATAACTCCTATTAAATATGCTTGTTTGTCTGAGGTAAAACATGACACCAACACCGGCACTTAATAACACATGTCATCAGAGCTAAGCCAAAGCTTAAGAGTTATTGAACATGGATTAGGTTAGCTGTCTTGTGCAGGGTTGAATAACCACAGCCAGCTGCTTGTGCAGATGTTGTTGTTGTGGAGAGTGGGCCCTCGTTCCGGAGAGAACAAGCCAGCCCACGCACATGGTCCACAACTCGAATGACTCTTGACATTCAATTACAACCATAGTGCAGGCAGCGTTGAGTGAGCAGAGACTAAAACATAAGTACAGGAGGCATTTACATATGTAGAGTTTGCTTTAATTTGACTAAATGAAAAGTGTGTGTGTGTGTGTGTGTGTGTGTGTGTGTGTGTGTGTGTGTGTGTGTGTGTGTGTGTGTGTGTGTGTGTGTGTGTGTGTGTGTGTGTGTGTGTGTGTGTGTGTGTGTGTGTGTGTGTGTGTGTGTGTGTGTCTTACGGCCAGAGAAGTTGTAAAAGAATAACAGGAAACCTGACAGCGATGACGCCCGAGCGAGCATGTGTAATAACTGCAAATAGCAACTTTCCTGCGCAGAACCTGCCTCAGTTAGAATTTGAAGAGGGTGAGTGTGCAATCTCAGTTAAAGCTTAAGCACATGCCCTGCAGTCAAACGTTCTAGCCTGGCTAATGATTGGTCACAAACGTTTTTAAGGTTAGCATTCTGGGAGTGTTCAGCTCTTCACAAGGTCAACAGAAACAGTAGTTTAAAAAGGAAATAGGGTACAGGTTGGATTGCTCCTGTGTGACATTTAAAATGACTTGTCCAGGGCTCCTGGAGTCACATTCAACTGTCAAAACACATCGCCGGCACAGACAGAGAGTAAATGGTGCACATTTGTTCGTTGGAGTCTGTGTTTTCTCAGGCAACACATGCTAGGGGTCAAATTCACGGTGTCAGAACAGCAGACGCAAAGGGGAGCCCAGGAGCACTTACGGTGTCCAGCACTACAGCTCAACCACATGTTATCAATGGTCGTGACAGCAAGGAGTGACAAACTCACAAGCTTAGCTAACCGCTCCTTTTTTTTTTTTAAAAGCTTGCCTCAGCTTTCCAGCATATTCCCATGTGAGACCTGCATACAAAAGATCAAGCAGTCAATATGTCAGAGCATCAGCGAGAGAGGAATGCACTGCTTTCCTCCCAACAACAGCCTTTCAGGCGTTTGTATTCTTTACACGTCAATATTAAATAACCCAAGGGAGCAGGCTGACACTGTAATCTGCATTCACTCACATTGTGACAACATTTAGGTCCATGTCTGACCTGTCTTCAGATCTACGTATAAACTCCGCAGAGCATTGATGCGTTGTTACAGGAGATGTTTGAATTAAAAAAAATATATATATATATATATGGAGATGGCGATATAGACAGAGATTTTAGTTATTGTGAGACATCGTTTACGAAAATTGATGAGCTTATTGATTGATTATTTGTGTTTCAAATGCAACTGTCTAGATCAATAAAAGGACTATTACTGCGACCATTGGCACTGGCACTTTTACACAAATTCTGCCCACAGCGTTGAAGTTTCATACAAGGACGAGGGAGGCAGGGTACAAGTGGAGAGATGGAGAGTGAGTGCATATTTGTAAGTGCTTGTGTGTCAGTGTGTGTCAGTGTGTGTCAGTGTGTGTGTGTGTGTGTGTGTGTGTGTGTGTGTGTGTGTGTGTGTGTGTGTGTGTGTGTGTGTGTGTGTGTGAGAGAGAGAGAGAGAGAGAGAGAGAGATCAAGTGGAACAGTACAACAATTTCAAACAACTTGATCTACATCGTCAGACCTGTTATGTTAATAATACTATCAGGCAGAGTCATGTTAACTAAAATGTGTCCACAATACTTTGGACTTCCTGGTGGCTGGTCATCATGTCCATGCACGCAGACAGGTGTCTGGTATCATCACTAACATGTAATAGAGATAGTGAAGTGCAAACAGGAGTGAAGTGTATAGCACTGAATCACCTGGTATCTGCCACACTCAGCTAACTTCCTCTTAATGGAAGGCCTTTTAGCCACAGCTACCTCTTAGGGTACAAACACACAAAACCTAGGACTGAATTAAAACATGAATCACTCAATGTGACCAGGATGCTCAGCTCAGGATACCCTCCCATGTCTGCAAACACACACACACACTTCATTTATCGACATGATACTGTAACTGTGTGCCTCAAGTTTGTCCAACTTTACACCTGAAACTGAAACTGAATCACACACACAGTGTCTTTAGTGTTACTGTCCGTGGAAGCGACGTAAACCTCCGACCATCGTGGGACAGGAGGTGTCCGTGAATAACAGGCGAGGCAACTCAAGAACACAGGTTACTTTGAATCACATGTAAAAGGCGAATTTTAGTTATTAACATCTCAAATCGCAGACATGGTGAGTTGGCAGCTAAACTGAGCAGCCAGCTAACTAGCGGCGTTGCTAAGAGCCAGTGAGTATCATCTCAGCACAGAGTATCAGTGTGTATCTAACAGCTAGCATTACGTTACACTAACATACCGTATGTCTCGGACATGTTGACCCTCGCTGTAATCAAGGACTCCTTCTTTTTTTTTTTACAGTCCCGTTGTTATTGTGACAGCTGTGTGCTAGCTGGGCTCACACCTCTTCGGGGTGTTTATCTTCGATGCTAGAGGTTTCCTTGATCCCTTCCTAGATATATATTTTTTTTTTTTACTTCGAACACAACCAAACACGGCAGCTGCGTGCTTACGTCATACGTCGTTTGGTGTTGCCTTTCCGTGCTGTTGGCCATGAAGATGTTTTTAAAAGATTAAATATGGCACACTTACTGACTTACTTAATAAAAATGGTAATCGAAATTATGAGATATAAAGTCGAAATTATGCGATATAAAGTCAGAATAATGAGATAAGTCAAAATAATGAATTGAAATTATGAGACTTTATTATTTTTATTTTTATTTTATTTTTTACTGGCGGAAATGGGCTTCCATACACACTACTAAATTTGTCGAAATTCATACCAAAAGATGTGTTTGAATCAAGGTGAAATTTTAACAGTCCATTTTTTTTCTTCTGTGTAATTGATAGTGGCAGAAACCATTCAGGTCGGACTGTGTTATGTGTTTATGTGTGAAAACACTAATATTTACAGTCTATGGTGAAAACACAATAACACAACTTTTGATCACAGTTTTTGAAGAACAACAAATTCTATATTCAAATGTTGTATATAGTCTACTTAAGTATATTTTCCTTCCCATGGTTTTTATTGGCATTTTTTAACGTCAGGTATTTTAGCACTATACATTTGACTTAGAATCCATAGTGTGTAATGTACACACACACAGTCGCTTTCATTTTTATAATCAAAATAGAACTCATATTTTGTTCTACCTTTGGATTTGCTTCTCTCCACGTGTAGTTGTCATATTTCCGATGGCTCTTGAAGGCATTATCTCATTGGGACGCTTAGTGTAAAAAAAAAACCCAGCACAGCAACATTTCTCCACATCTAACCAACATTTATTAAAATGCTGTGACTTTTTCTTAAGTCACTTTTTAAAATCACATTTTAACAATATTTGTGAACGTTGTCATTGTATTTTTTCCGTTGATAAACAAAGACGGAAACTCTGCCACGCCCCAAAACAAGACCCTTATGAGACACGAGTTTTAATATTTACAGTCTATGGTTTTCTCCTGATGTATCTAGTATCTGGTTTTATTTAGGGGAGTGTAAAAGCTGACATTATTTTTTGAACGAAAATTGGAGCCCTGCACATGATGGCAGCAGAGCTATTATTTAACTATTACACAATTTATTGGACTGAGATTGTGTTTCTATAAAATCAGTAGCTGCTTAGGCCTACAGTGAACAACGCAAGAGACACACAACAGTAAAGGAGACATGTTTATTATTTAAACTATCACTTAAATAAAAAAGTGCATAGAAAATAAACATGATTAGAAACTTTTCTTTTTACACTTATGTACAACTTTGTTTCCTAATTATACATTCAACCAAGTAGTTTGTGGTTCATTTTCACGGTTGTGGTTTTCCTTCATTTTGTTATTGTGTATTGAAATAACACTGTTATAACGGGAGAGAAAAATGACTGTTGACAGTTATTACAAAGCAGGAGGAATATTGATAAGACAAAGGTATATTCAAGGCATAAGAAACAAGCCTGTTCATAATCCATGATTCCTTTTTTTTTTGTTGTTTTTTTTTTGTTCTTCCTACCACCGGCTCCCTCCGTGACATGACATCCCATCCTCGGCTGATAACTTCTATACACAAGAAACAATTGAAAAATTACAAACACTTTACGTACTCTTCCTAGCTCTCCCAAACCTTGACTTGTAAAAATAACAATTCAGGGTGGATGTTGCACAAAATAAATAAATTAAATGTTTTCAACATCGGCATTATTTCAGAATTCTGACTTTCTATAAAAACAGTACATGATAAGTACAACAAAAGCTTCAGAAAGGGGGGGGGGGGGGGGGGGAGGGAGGGAGGGAGAGAGAGAGAGAGAGAGATGATCTGGGAGACATGAGAGGTTTTTCCAAAATGACGAACCACATTTTGATGGGATCTTTCTGTTCAGTCTCCATAAACCAAACTCTTCATTTATAGCACATCAAGTAAGCCGTCTAAAAAGTCCCTGTTAAAACGTACAAAGAAATAAACAGAAAAAACGTTCACTACAACAACCAGAGGGGGGGGGGGAGGGGAGAGAAAAGAAAAAGGCTGACCCCAAGAAAGTTCACAACCACATTAATACAATTACATTTCTGATCACATAAAAACCATTTTGTTTCCAGAAAGAAAAGAGAAAGCTAAACTGCAGCGCTTCTTGCTGAGGAAGGAGCGCTCACAGGCACGGCAAAATTGGAACTGGATATTAATATACAAAAGAATGATGCACGTTAGTTTCAGCTGATACTGCAACACAAAAACCATTATAGAGTACATTGAAACATTGCTATTAACCATTATAAATCTGCTGTTTTGCTACTGTAACTAAGTTTGTCTGTCCATTCCATATATTGTATAGATACTAAAGTACAAGAAATTGCTATGCATGTTTCCGTATAATATTATGTATTTATACTATAATTACAGAGAATGATGGAGAAGGGCCACTGGTGTGGCATGGTAAAATGAAGTCCAAAGAAACGACAGAGACCATTCCCTTATTGTATATCAGAAATAAATGACTTATTGATCACTGAACCCTCTGACCTTCAGAAGTAGATCTCGAGAAGTGAAAGTCATAGACAGAGCCCTTTGCATCAGTAAAAGTGTTATTACCGATGCTAGCATTGAGTTGTGAGCTTACCCAGGACAAACCAGGTGTCTTACAGACACGTATCCCACTGCTGTTCACACTTGTGTATTATTCTGTTGCTGCTGCCCAGTTTGAGGTCATATTTACTAGTTGACACAAGAACTGAAAACAAAATGTGGCTGACAAAGACTCTACATCATCACATGTCTGATGATGCGGAGGAGGAATATACATTCATTGTTGACCTTAGCAGCAGAACCCAGCGAGTCAGATGAAGGTGCAGCCGTACAACCCCGCCGCTGGCCTGTCAGATGACAAAAGGGGCCTGCAACACCTGGTCAAGGGCCCTAAATGGAAAAGCACAGCAGAGGATTTGTACACACTGCCCCTTCAGGAAGGATAGGACTGCTGGTGTGGTCCCTGCCTTCACTTTGTTGCAGATAAAGAAAGAGTCAAGTGCACTTTTAGAGAGCCTCATTTGCCACATTCTGGATTATTGTAGACCAATCCCAGTTGACTGAGCTCAGTTTTTTTTTTTTTTTACATCAGTGCCTCATGCACAAACTTCCTCAGTGACTATGTGTGCTTGTGTTTTCAGCATTGGAGTTGCATCTGTCTCTTAAGAGAAGAGCTGAGTTTTTTTTTCCTACATCTATTCAGTGCCTGTGTCACCGCAGAAGTGCAAACCATGCGTGGTTTCAGTTCACAACAAGGAGCAGTGTGGAAGTGATGGCGGACGGCCTGCAGGACGAGGTCAGCATGAACCACAGACAACAATAACACCATTGAAAAAGTAACTATGGAAAGTGGAACCAGTCAGTCCAAAAAGGCATCGTGAAGAAGACCAAAACAATAGTGACTTCAAACTGCTGGTCAGAAACGGAGGAGTTCTGAGCAGGAATAAATGTTGTTTTCCTCATTAACAGGTTGGCTTAATGGAGGTATGATAGATGGTGTCGGTAGCATTAAAATAAAGGCAACTCTTTGTTATAAACTGAGTCTTCAAAAGGGACAAACTCTTAACAACCAAAGGGACTCTTGTTTAATTTGACTTATGTGCAGATCGGCTGAATGCCTGTCAATCAATGATCGATTAATGACAAGAAAAACCGAGTCATTTTGAAGTGACTTTCTGTTGAGTGGACTTGCTTCTTGGCTCGATGCGGTGTGGAGAGGATAAGGCTGGAGAGAGGAGATGTCAGCTCTGGATCAACAATCTAAACTCTCTCAAGTGCATAATAATAGTTCACATAAACAGCCGTACTGCCAGCTAGAACTAGAACAATTTTAAAGAACCTGTCAGCTCTGACCCAATGGCCTGGGATAGATAAAAGAGCTACTGGTGGACTGAACTAAAGAGGGGACCAAGCCACAGACCAGTGTCAGTCTTTGGAATCAAAGAAAACATTCAGGCTACGAAATAAAAAAAAGAAACCCAACAAGAAACAAAACTGAAACAAAACAAAAGAAGAATTGTAAAAAGGCAGCGGAATACAAAACATAGAGACAAAGCATTAGTGTTTGTAAACCTCTATTTCCTACAAAAATGGCAACAAAATAAATAGGATTTTTTAAAAATATAAATACCATCATTAAGTGCTATTCACTAGTGAGTGCTTTTTAAGTCTTTTTGTAGAAAAATATACATTATTTACATGTTTTTTTTAAAAGCAATGCATGATATTTCCCTGTCCATAATAAAAAGACAGATAACAGACTTTAAAAGACTTAATACAAATAAAAAAAAAACACATTTTACATATTAATAGTTATCACAATAGGCCAAGAAGAAAACAAGCTTTGTGAAATTCAATTCAAGGGCGAGATGTTTGGTTCTGTTTGCTGCTGTAATTTGGAACGTGACTCAAGAGTCCAAGCTTATACCAATAACAAGTTTTGACAAGAACAACAGCACAACATGCACAAACCCTTCTATGTTTCTGTCAGATCCATTGGCTGTATCAGGATCACAGCTTTAAAAAAAAAAAAAAAAAAAAAAAGATTTTTACAAATATATCTACTAAAGCACATCAGCAGGGTTCTCCAGTCCCTCGGCTGTCAGTCCACCAGAGTCTCTAGCTGCCTCGCTCTCTCAGGCCAGAGGCTTAATCCCATCAATAACATTTCTACATAGCTACCAAGCTGTCATAGTACACATCCATTGTTGTACTACAACGTCTGGAATCACCCTTAGATATCAACCATAATGTCAACCTAACCTCCTTTCTTTTTATTTCTTCAAACAAATCTTCATTTCCTCCCCCTCTTGTCTCTTTTTCTCTGTCTCTGTGGCCACTGCTCCCTCTAGTGTTTCCACCTGTACACATCAGGCTGCTTTAACAGCTTGAACCTTTACAGTGTTGCCACCTTTAGGGGAGTCTTCCACCAGTTAACGTTGGCTCTGAAGGCATCAGGGCACATTCAGACAAGAAGATGCGCATCAATAACAGCTGACACTGCGACTTAAAAAAAGAAAAAAAGGATTTCTAACATGGTTCTAATTTTTCTTTCTTGTAAAATTACTCTTCCAAATCCCTTCAACAAATTGCACTTTGGTGTAAAAACGGATCCATGTTCTTTGATTTTTTTGTTTTTTTTTGTTCACATCTCAGCAATAGTGGACCATAACGTATTCTAGGAAATTAAGGAGGATGGGCCAATGTAAAAAAAACATTATGAAGGGGTTACTTAATCACCCACATGTAAATTAGAATCAATATTGCAATGATGTGAAGGCTCAAACCGTTTCATTACACACCTCTGAAGGTGGAACTTCCCATGCCAAATGTAAATGAGAGAAAAGGAGGCACAATATGTTGGAATTTCTACAAATGGCCCCTCCTCCAAAATGGCCTGCCCTGTATACACAGTACATAGCTGTGTCTGCTGTGTTCTGCTAACAACAGCAGAAAAGCTGACAGAGCTCAGGCCCTGTTGGAAAGTATGATCCTGTGTGGATCAGCATGAAGCCACAGTAAACTCCTCTATGGAGCCCCTTCAGAACGTCCTCAGTCATCTTTAAATTAAGAAAATGTAAAACCAGTGTCAGTTGAGGAACTTGCGACACCTCTTTGCTCCGCAGTTGCAGGGCAGCTTGTTGCTGGCGTCCTCTATTGGGAACTTGTAGTCGTAGGTGAGCTCCTCTCCGCAGTAGATGCGGCGAGAGGCAAAGATGACGATATGCTTCTGGCCGTCCACGGTGATGACCCGGGAGTAGCAGTTGGGCTCGCAGGAGTGGTTGATGAAGCGGGCCGCGTTGCCGTGCACTGTGGCGTCCACCACCTCGTAGTCATCGATGCGAAACATGTAACAGCCAATCCCCTTTGAGAAAGTGAACAATCAGTACGCGTCTAACACTTTATTGCTTTTGTTCACACTGCAGGAAAATCAGACGTATTCTTTAAATCAGGTCTCTTAAACTAACTGTCTGCACATTTACTTGCATGTGATCAGAACTGATGTGTCCAATCTATCTGCATGCGTTGCTGTGGTAGTGATATATGCTTGTGCAGCAGTTTCCCAGCACACAAGCATGACAAATCATCTCTCCCTCTATAATGTAGTCAACATGGACACTGCCTGAAAAGCATAATAATTGAAAAGACCTCACCTTTCCATCATAATATTTCTCCCGTTTGTCAGTGAGCACAGACCGTATGACATTTCCAGAGTATTCAATGACCATCTCCCCTGCGTCGATGGTTTTCTTGCAGAACAGACCTCGGCCATGGATGGGAGACCTGCAGAAAGGTAATGCGATATAAGGCTGTTTGTGATGGCAAACCCACTTTTTTAACATCTTCAAGTTAATCAAAACTGTCCTAAAAGTTATTTAGGATCTTGAAATTCACAAAGACTATCTGAATATATGTTTTGGAAAGAATGGACAGTAAAGCTCAGTTGTTCTAACCGAAAGACTCCAACTGTTTCCTTAGAAGTGGTCTTGAGCTGTTTGAATCTCACAGTCAGTGGGAGCTCCATGGTGGCACGCCTGCAACACAAGCATGCAAAGACATGTTGATGGTTTCTCAATAATGATGAGATAAGCTGACTCAGGTTCCTCAGCAGACAAAGGACTGTTTTGTATTTAATGTTTATGAGCACTGCAGCTGACCTGGCCGTCCTTAGGTGACCTTCATCATCATCTTCTTCCTGTGGCCTGTACTCAGGAGGCTGGCGGTGTTTTGAGGCCAAGAAATTGAACATGTCAAATACAGACCTTCTGAAAGACAAACAGATAGCAGACAGCAGTCAGAACACAAACACACAGGATTATCAGCTCCACCTCTTTGCCTGTTTCTAGGTTTGATTCAAAGTTAGGTTGAGATAGCATTTCCAACATGGCGACCACCTTCAATGGGTGACGTTACTGAGACTACGTTAATGTTGTTTTTTTTAATACAGTCTATGATTTGTCCCGCCATGTTTATTAGCACTAGGTATCATTTTCAGCGCATAAATACAACAGAGTAAAAAAAGTGGTAGAAGTAGAAGTAATAAATTGCAACTGCATAACATTATCAAAGTCTAAATTCTTGAGATACAAACCAAGTACACAAAGTCATTCATTATTTATTTGCAGGCCAAAATACACTCGGCTGTCGATGAAATCAGGCCTGTGATGGAAGATCAGCCTTAGTAGACACGATGTGTAGGCCTGTGTCAAAGTCTCTTCCTCACCTGTGGATGATCTCTGCTCTAGCCGACCCATGGGGGTTGATGGGAGGTTCATCGGTTTCCTCTGGCTTGTGGAAGCGGAAGCGGTAACTGCGACAGTGCCTGGAGCCGTACAGCTGCTCGAGTAGGAAGACCACAGCCTCATGAACAACACCCAGCATCTTCAATCCGTTCACGCCTGGTTGGCGAGGAGAAAAAAACATTTTTGTTTACCAATCAATGTTATATTAGACACATATCTTTGCCTTTGTTAGTCAACGCCTCACCTTCAAAAGAAAGCTCTTTAAGTTGTGCATGGGAGCGAGCTTCCTGCACCTTATCAGTCAGGGATTTCCAAGCCTCTGTAAAGAAAGAGGCAGTTAGGAAAGAGACGCCACAGCATTTTCCAAACACTGAATAAGCGCTTTAAAGCTTTTACTATAATCCTTTCACCCTTACATGCATGCCAAAGTCAAGAAAAATAAGCTGTATATAAAAACAGGGATTCTCTGTGAAGTTAGCAGCCATGTGTGCACTATACTTCATACAACAAGGCAATCATTGCAGCTATAATTGTACAACACATTATGTGACCTTTATCAAATAAACTGTCAGTATATTATTATAAATACAACCACATTTTCTCTCACCCTCAATACTCTCACAGCGGATGTGAAACCCGTCCTCGCTGCAGATTTCAAAGATGATGCCCTTCTTGGGTTTGCTATCCAAGGCGGTATCTCTGCTGTTGCCGTCCTGGTCAGGTGGTAAAGCCACAGCAAGAGACCCTGCTCCCCTTGCTGCAGATGGTTTATCTCTTCCAACTACTTTCCCTGGTACAACTGGACCTTCAGCTGTCTTCTTCTTACCAATCATACTGAAAAGATGACAAGAAAAGATTAGAAGTCTTTCATTGGTATTAAAATGGGTATTCCACATGAACAATGTCATACCTCTTGTTTGCTGCCTTGTCTGCTGGCTTTCCAGTGTCCATGGGTTCAGGGGAGCTCAGCTCTTTGGAACTGCTTGTGAAGAAGAAGAGAGAGGTTAAGAATGGAAAATAAGTTCAGTGCAAATATAGGTAGTAATAGATTCAGTCAAAGTGAGACATTTCACTTGCTGGTACTTGAACTAAATGCAAAAATGCATCTCAAGGAAAAATAATACACTCTTAAGCCCACTGTGGCAGGCATAATTGGCACCAGAATTACTGGTAATTATCAATATTTTTTTATTAATATCGGTCAGCATTGCTGGTTAAGTTTTGCGTCTAAGCTGTAATGTAGCCATCTGCCACTAGCCGGGGCTGTAGCTCCAGTTAATGGGCCTGCTCTCCCAGCTCTACTTCCTGGGTGAGAACCAGCACAGTGGATAGATGGCATCCTGTAAGAGCATCGCAGGCAAGATGGTATACATCTATTCGACCGGAGCCAGGTGCAACCACATTTAGCACAGACATGTGGACGTTAACTTGTAAGGACGAGCGAAGGCTGGTGGTGCTAGCAATGCTATCTTTCCTTTGAATGTTAAGAAGGCATTTAAAAAAAAAAAAAAACACTCATTATGCTAATAAGTCATAATAATGATGCAGAACCAATCTGAGATTTTTTTTGATCATGTATCATTACACACAAAGGTAAATAGAAATAAATAGAAAAAAAACAATATAAATACATGGTAAGTAGCTCACCTTGTGTTTGAGTGTAGTGGTCCTGCAGGGTTGCTGTGATGCTCCTCTGACTGAGAGGCCTTGAGTTTCTTTCCGCTGGCTGTGTCTGAGGTCTGCCTGCTTCTTTTTGTTTTCTGCTTGCCCTTTTCTGATCCTAGAACTTTGACCGATGGAACAGAGTTAGGTGGCATCTGTTGTGATGACGTGGAAACGGGAGTTGTTCTGCTGCTTTGGGAGTGTGCAGAGGTTTGGGTGAACACTCCGACAACACGTCCCTTGGCAGGGCTCAACGATGTGTGGGCTAAAGTACCAGTGGTGTTTGGAGAGGAGTCCATTGCCTGGGCTCTGTTTACAGAATGAGACGGATGATGTAAGTGGACATTGCTGCCCTCTGTTTCTCCGTGCTGGTTGACAGCCATGTTTATGGTCTGCTGGGTCGGCAGGACGCAGATGCTGCTGGCTATGGACGTCTGCATGGTGGAGCTGAGCTGTGACATTAGAGTGCCTCCCCCCGCTGACTGAAGGACCATTGGCTGATCAGACAGGCCCAGGCTATGTGGACTGGGTTTAAACAGGAGGTTACTAATCGGCCCTGTGATATCTGCAGAGCTGAGGACGGGGGTGGACAGAGACACTGATCCTGGTGCAATAGGCCCTGCGGCACCACTAGGTGGCACCGACACCACATTCAACACAGACTGACTGGGGTTGAGACCAGAGACGGTGCAAGGTATGAGGTGAGTGGAGGAATCATGACCCAGGATACCGGACTGGGCTGTACCAGAAATCGCCTGCTGAAGGAGACTAGTTGGTTCTAAGTACATGATCCCTCCTGATTTAGGTCTCTTGATGATATTTGGCACCTTGCGCTGAGAAGTGGAGAGGGTGCTTAATTCGACCAGGCTGCCAGGTTGGCCGGGGATGCTGGCGGTAATTTGAGGTGACGACAGGTTAATAAGGGTCATGTTTGGGGGACCCACTTCAGACGGGGCCAAGGTGGGCTGGCTACGGGAGCGGGCCAACTTTTTGCTTTTTCTAGGCTGAAGACGAGAGATGGGCCTCTTCTTTCCGTGAGCAGATGCGAGAATGGTCTGAGTGGAGGCGAGGGTGGAGGGACTGGACACTATTGCAACATTGTGACCCAGCTCATGTGGACGACCAGCTTCTGAGACCAGAATCTGGGACTGGTCGTGGGGCTGAGAGGGCAACCCAATGAGAAGCCCTGAGGTGGTGCTGGGGATTCCTGTCTGAAAGCCTGCTCTTGTGGCTCCTGTGAAGGTGTGAATCTGGGAGGGGTGAGACATGGTGCCCAGGACTTTACCACCAGTGGAAAATATCGGCTGAGCCATGGATAAACCTGTAGTCAAGCCTGTGGTGAGCGTCATGGAACTCAGCACAGCTGGAGAGCCAGCTTCCATCACTCCTGCAGCACTGATTTTTTGGGTGACACCATTAGGGACTGTCTGCAGAACATAGAGAGGCTGGAACTGCTGATTGACAACAATGAGCTTATCAGGGCCCGGTTTGATGACTGCTGGACTGGAAACCTGGGCCTGGGATGGTCCTAGGCCAGGAACAGGACTGGGGCTGCCTGCAACTGCAGCTGATGCTTGGAGGTATTTCTGACCCTGGAGGGGCAGGGAAGGAGAACTTGGCAAACCATGGGTGGCAGAACTTCTTGGGACATCCTGGTTACCTGGAGATTCAACCACCTGGCCGATTGCAGGGCTGGGAATGAACTGCTCTGGGGTCATGGGACCTTCTGTGACCTGTGTATCTGTTTTTCCCAAAGTAGGAGCCTCGTGCTGGTTTTCTGAAGGTGACACAACCGGAACTGCCCTTTTCTTTTCCCCGCTCTTCTCCCCACTGATTGTGTCGGTGTCTGAGGTCAAGCCCAGCATGGTGCGGTCTGAGGAATCAGAGATAAGGCTCCCAGCAGCAGTGTGGTTCTGACTGGAGCTGACAGTCGGGCTGCGTGTGGTCAAGACAGAGAGGTCAGAGGGCAGCTCCAGCGGAAGATACGGTTCCTCTACAGATATGGAGCTATTCACACTGCTCTCCACTACACCTCCGCTCTCAGTGCTGGGCAGCGGCTGAGAAAAGTCATCAAACAGAATGTCTTTAGGCCGATTTACATCCACTCCAACGTAGCCCTCATCCAGGAGCAACTCCGAGGACGAGGGCTCAGACTGCTGACCCAGAGCCTGCATCGACATAGACGGTGTGTTGAGGACGAACTCCATGATGTCAGACGGCAAAATGTTGCCACAGTCATCACTGTTGTTGTTGTCTGAATCAGATTTAAGCAGGTCTGTGCTGAGGGACAGCTGAGCCTCGAGAGGGTCCTGCCCCTGACCCTTCTTTCTGCCCTCTCGTGTGTTCCCGCTCACTGCTCCTGCACCACTGTCAGCATCCTTGCTTGTGTCATGGGAGTCCGGTTTCTCTGCGTGCCTCTCTCGGCCCCTTCGCCTCGGCGTGCTCTTGTGTGGGGTGGAGGAGGAGGTGGCTGTAGTGGTTGTGGTGCTGGTGGTGCAGACGCTTGTATCGCTCTCCGAGCCGTCATCGACACCGTCCAGCTGTCCGATATGCTGCTTGCCTAAGGTCCTGTTGAACACAACAAAAACAAAATGTTGCATTATGAAGGGATCACAAAAAAAAGCCACATCTATTTATTTACGATTTCTTTTAGGAACTTAATTATGTTTACTTACAAAGCACTCAGCAAGTCCTCTTCAGCTTTGCCTTGAGCTCTCTGTTGTTGTTGCTCCTCGTCTTTTAGGAAGCGCTGAAGCTGGGAACCTCTTCCTAGACACTGGTCTATCCCTTCTATAGAGGGTAGACCCTCGCCAGGGTTAATTATTGTTCGGGTGAAGTTGTAGTAGTAAGGGTCTTTACCTCGTTGTTTCATTCCACTGTCTTCTTCCTCTCCACTGTCAACTGAAGAAGAGGAGGTGCTCATATCATCCGCTCCATCCACCTGCCCCTCAGCCGACTTCTTCCGACCACCAGTCCTCCTCTTAACCACTGCTCCAGCTGCATCGCCGCTGCTGTAGAAGGGTAGGTCCTCCTCACCGTACGAGCGAACAGCATACAAAGGCGTTAAGCCAAAAAACATGTTGGAGCGTGCGCGGGCACTGCGTCGAGGGTAACGCCGCTTGGTGGAGCCTGAACCGTCACTGTCGTCTTCATGGCTTTTAACGTCCATTCCTCTGCCGTGGTCGTCATCTGGGCCATCCCCCTCGTCCTCTGTGCCTTGAGCAGGAAGGCTGTGGCGATCTCGGAGCTCACTGGGTGAGCGCTCTTTGTGCAAATCATCTTCCTCTGTGTGAGTCTGAGTGTCGGATTCAGAGCTGTCGCTGCTGCTGGCGGAGGGTGAGGAAAAGAGAGTGGAGCAGGTAGAGCGACAGGTCCCCTGGCCAGCAGGAGAGACAGTGGATATCGTGGTTGTGGTGGTGGGGCAGGAGGAAGAAATACCACCAACAGTGCTGGTCCCATTAGGGTCAGTCTTGATATCAGTCTTAAGTGAAGTTACAGCAGGAGGTTTACCTGATCTCTTTTTCTCTTTAGGGAGCTGGTTACTTGTTGGATTGGTGTGAGAAAGGGAGGTGGTCTTTGCTTCTTTCTCTTTTGAAAGACCGCCCTGCTGCAGCTGCTGTAAGTTGTCCAGACTCGAGCTGTTCTTCCTTTCAGGACAGGAGTAGTTTTCTCTGCTCTTAAAGGATGACCTGTCTCCTACCTGGTTCTCCTGCTTCTCCCCCTGAGCCTTCCCGTGGCCTTTGGTGCTGTTGCCGAGCACCGGAGCTTTGCTGTTGCTGCTGTTGTGTGAGTTGGGGTTTGGAGCGTACATGTTGGAGCTGCCGGAAGCTTTTGTGTTATTATTAAGAAGAGGGATTTTGTAGGAACTGTTGCTGTTCTGGAGACTCCTATCTCTGTCGCGGTCTTTGGACACCTCTTTGCTGCCTGCCATCTTTGCTTTGGGGTGTTTGTCTTTGGCAGCTGAGGCTGCAGCTTGGGAGGAAAAGTGCAAGGAGCCTTGCCTGGCAACATCATCTTCTGCGGGTGTCCTTGACGGCCACACAGGCTTCATGGTTGCTGCTGTAGCTGCACCTGACGAGTAATCAACTGATTTACCTGCATTTGACTTCTGAAATGATGAGTGTGGGGAGACGGATTTCCCAACCACAGAGTCCTTATGGAGTGAAGCTGACATATTTCCAGTGACACTACTACTCTCCTTCCCTGAGCTGGGCTTGTCCTTAGACTGAATTATGTTAGATGTGGGGGTGGACCTGTAGCGAGACTGCGGAACACCCTGGTCTTTGCCTCCGTGTTTCCCTTGCTTGTCTGCCTGCTTGGTGCTTCCACCTCTCTGCTGAGCGGTGAGAACAGCAGTGCCCACAGGAGGGGAGGACTGACCTGATCCTGCAGGTGCCAGTCTGATGGATTTACTCTCACCTCCAGCCTGTTTGGACTGGCTGCCAGGGTTGTTATCTTTCCCTGAGCCAGAGTCTTTGTTTTTCTCTGTGCTTCTATAACTGGAATCTCTAGAGGAAGGTTTACTCTTGTCAGAGTCTCTGCTGGACAGTCTGTCTTTACTTTGACCTGAGTCTTTTCCTGCTTCCCTGCTATATTGTTTATGCTTCTCAGACTCCCTCAGACTTGTGTCTCGACTGAGAGATCGAGATTTTTCAAAATCCTTGGACGTTGACTTGTTCTTGTCCGTGTCTCGATTACTTGACTCTCTGCTCGCCTGTCTCCACTTCTCAGAGTCTCTGTTTGCTTGTCTCCCCCTTTCGGAATCCTTCAAAAGATCTCTACTGACAGATCTTCCTCGTACAGCTTCTTTCTGACCTGAGTCTTTACTAGACAGTTTCCTCTTCTCTTGCTCTTTGGTTGGTATTATGTCTTTGTCAGAGTCTTTCTGCCCAAGTTCCCTGGAAGATTTATACTTGTCAGAAACCTTGGAGGCTTGGTCCTGACCCAACACCCTTCCCTTGTCTGCATCTCTCGGCCCCTGGTCCCTGGATGGTTGTGATCTGTTTCTGTCAGTGGAGAATGGTCTGCCTCTTTCTTCCTCTTTCTGGACTGGACTCTTCGCAGAGTCTTTGCTGAGGTGTTTGGACCTTTCAGGGTCTCTGGCAGGAGAGGGGATGAGGGGCGGGGGTGAGGTAAGCGGACGTGATGAAATCTGGAGGAGGGAGGTTGCCCCTCTTTGTCTGTTCAGCTGGTGTGAAGTCAGAGAGAGAGAAATGGAGCTGTGGCGACATGAGTCAATGTTGCGCATGGTGGAGTTCACCAGGGAGTCTCCTACAGTGACAATCTCATGGCTTTGGGGCTGAGAGTTACCTCCTACAAAAAAAAAAAAAAAAAAGGACAACACATTTAAATAAAGACTTCCCAAAGACAAGCTTGGAACACAAAATGTCTGAATTATCAGTTCCAAAGCAACATTCTTTAAAAGTTTTTAATATCATAACAAGGAATAGATAATTGTACCTGGTGAGGGCATGGGCCTGGGGCCTAGTGAGCGCTGACAGGGGGGGTAGCTTGGGTGTCTGTTCCTGGTGTAAACCCTGAGCTTGGGAGTATTGGAAGGTGAAAGTGTTTCAGATCGTCTCGGGGATTCAAATGGATCAGGAAAGTCTAAAACATAAAAAAGGCGGACTTTTTTTAAATGACACAGTTTAGTTTAGAACATCCAAGAACTCAAGATAAATCATGCACTGTCAAATTAAAAGCTTGAATATATAAAGTCACCAAAGTTACCTGCTATGGGAGGACTGTGTGCTATAGTGCGATTCTCCTCAGGAGCCATCATGTTCTTTAGGTCAGACTCTACCACTGGAGGGTGACAAACTAGGATCCTACAGGTATACACACAGCGCTTTCGAGCGTCTAAAGTACTCCAGTACACCCTCGAACATCTGGAGAGAGGAAAATTCATTAAGGTTAACTTAATTAAATTGACATCTTCATTTCCTCCAGCAGATAGATCTACTCAGATGGGGTGGAGAAAAAAAAGATAAAGGCACTTAAAATAGCAAATATGAATTAAAAATTGAACTTACTGGTACCCTACAGGGAAGAGTTTGCTTTTGCAGTCTGAGAGTTCAGTCAGTATCCCCAAACAATCAATGGTCATGGAGCCTGCAATGATTATTTTTCAGTCAACATTCAGAAGACACACACACTAAGTCAAGGTAAGGAATGTTTATCATTGAATGTTAGCCAATAACCGACCTACCTATCATCATGTGGACATTTTCAGGCTCCAGGCCTGCCAGCCACTTCCTCCTGAGACTAATGCCCTCTAGATCCACCAGGATCCTGCGGGTGACCTCAAACCCAGACACCACCTAAAGAAAAATGCACAAACAAGGAAAGATGAGGACAAAAATCTAGTTCCTAGCATTGTTTATCTAAACAAGAGATATTAACCCATGAACAACTTTTCTAAGCTTTTACACTAAATATTTTGAGGCTGCTGTCAAAACGTCTTAGCAGTAAAAACAGATTTGTCTCACTTCTCCCTTGATGAGGTCTCGGTGCTTTGGACAGTAGACTTTCTTGTCCTCAAGGAAGACGCAGTGACACTGGCGGGCGCACATGAAGTGGTAGTTGCTGGTGCAAGAGGTGAGGCAGCAGCCAACTGTGGCCCCTGGCTTCTGACACTTCTCACAGCTCTGAATACAAAGAACGACACTTTGTTAAAGTCTCTCTGAAGAATAGACATTGCAAATAAAGTGGGACCATGTGATGGGACAAAGTTAAGTGTCTCACCAGCTGTTTTCCCCTGAGAACAGCCATGTGAACATTCTTGAGAGAGCCATCGTCGTCCTCAAACACCTCGGCAGACCACAGGGCACAGTTCACATGTGTCCACTCGTTCTGACCAATGTACAGCAGCCTGCCTCCCTCCTGAAACACACAGCCATGTTACGCACAATACTGAGGCTTTTTTCATATGTGTTCAAGAGAAGCTTAGTGGTTTCTGACTCACATTAGTGTTCTCGTCTCCATACTTTAGACACAGAACACATTGCCTGTTATCACTGATGCCTGGTGGGGGAGGGAGCTCAGGGCTGTCTTCCCGATCTGAAGAAAAGGCATTGGGGGAAATAAACGTTATTTTATGAGAAGAGAGTGACACGATGTGTAGAGACTGTGCGCACGTGTACACATATTTACAGACTTCCTTACCAGGCAGGAGCGGAGGCGGTGGGGGCAGAGATGGAGGGAGCGGAGGAGGGGAGGCTGGAGAATCCGGTTCACCTGGGGTCTTGGGTTGAGGAGCTGGGATGATCTTTTTCATGAGGTGGGGTAGCTCTGCACGAGAGAGCTCCAGTGTCTCCTGCCACTGGGCGTAGTTGTGGTCTAGGGACGGAGGCAACACAGCATTTGGGAGGAGCCCACTACTGGGAAACAACAGAGGGGCAAAAATATTAGAACAGAGAACGATTGGATAAAATTTTAAGTTGTCATTGCATGATTTCAAAATGCCCTAATGTTAACAACAAAAATCTTTAAAATCAAAACACAAGTCTTGATTCGATTTTAGAACTTTAGTGAGACTGCATGACATAAAAAAGCGCCCAAGAAGACAATTCAGGGTGTAGTCTGCGTGGTTGTGTTTGTTTTTACAGCACACACATGCACTGGGCGTGTTTCTTTCCAAACAGAGAAAGTTCAAAGACAGTTGTGATTATCAAACAAAAGGGTGTTAATCCATTCAACACAAAAACATCTATGTGTAATAAGTGAGCAGTGACGTCAATAATAAACCATCAAGTCCAGAAGCTTTGCCAGAATAGGTTTTTCCAATTGAAGACAAGCTGAATGAGACATCTTAACAGGCATCCAGCCAACGATGACCACACCATCATCAGGATGGATCATCGGTTGTTTGTACTGGAGCACTGATACATAACGCAACAGAGCAGTCTGACAAGCAAACCACAATTAGACCACAATTATGTATTGAAGAGTCTTCATGTGAAATGTGACACTGTTACCGTTTGCCTCCCATAATGCCGAGAGAAAAAGCAGACTAAGACTAAACAGTATGGGAACGCTGAGAGTAAATATAAAGGAACAAGTCACTAAGAGAGACAAAAAAAAGTGTGAGTCGGAAAAAGAACCTTTATGCTCATCAGGTATCTAATAAGGTTCAATAACAAAGTACGTAAAATAATCCTGAGCAAAGAATTCTTCTTATAATATAATGATAGACTCTTTGTGTCTGCTTAACAGCATTGATTACTCAATATGATCGTTTGATTATTTTGCATTAATGCAAAATAATGTGCAGCTGTCGCCCCAGAAATATGTTTCAGATAACTTCTGACACACTTTGACAAAATGAACTACTTAGTGGATATCTAGACCACCTGTCAATAGCCCTACTCAGACTGCTGTTTCAAGATGCGATATTTACGTTTTGTACCGTTTTAGAAGGCAGTAACAGAGGCGTTGCACAAGCAGGACGTTTTCAGCCGAGCCAGCTGGGGGAGCGCAGCGCTGTGTGTTTGTGCATGACTGACTGTGTGTCTATGTCGAGCTCGCGCTGTGCCGTGCTTCTGCATCGCCGAAAACGCAATGCGAATTCACAGACTGGGACACCAATATTGCGATGTCGCGTAATCAATATGAATGTACAAAGACGTGATGACGGCTGAGCTTAATAGAAAAGGGCTAATGATGTTCCGAGTGTTTGGGCCTCAAATCTTTCCTAAGTAGTTGCCTCATTTCACCAGGGAGACTGTAAAAAAAAGTTTAATAATATTCACATCAAAACCGCTTAACTGACTTTAACGAAGTGTATTCTAGTGAGTGAAGGCATATGAACAGTTAAAACCGTCCTCGATTTTCTCACAGATTTTCTCATTTATTAGAGAAGCCTTGTTTGATCACAAAAGTCATAGTAGAAAAAGTGGTTGAGTTGTGATTCCCAAATAAGAACATCTAACATATTAACCACACAAGAAGATAAAAGGACTGAAAAGAGGCTGTTATTTCTTTCTACTACTTTTACTCAGAGGTTTTTAGGTTAATCAGCACACACATTTTATAAATATTATTTCACTGCTTGCTCTTCCCCTCAGATGATGGTACAACGTATCCCAGACAAGCCACATCTTACTCTACTGTCGATGTATAATTAGAGACTCTGAGTTTTCCCTAAAACTTCATGAACTTTCTACGGCCCGGTTCATGTTACAGGATTATGAAATTTGACTTATCTTCTCTGCAATTCAAAACACAACTCATACTGCAAGTTTAGAAAATGACTCCACACGACACACTTCTGAGTAATATTAAGACCAAGATAACTGCTTACTCATCTTGAAGCTACTGGAATGAGTTAAACGATTGCTTACTTCACTGGAATACGTTCATCAGAGAAGTTTAGGCTAACACATACACTGAGCAGTTACATGTATGGTCACAGACACTCACTTTGCAGAGACGTTTTGCCTTTCCCAGAAACTTGACTCTTTCACTTTGAACCATGGGAAGATGCGGTCCATTTGCTGAAACAGAAAACATTCAATGACATTAGTGAATCGTTGACTAAAAGACTCATACAGACCCTCATTAGGGGAGAAATGGTGGTTAAAGATACAGAAGCTCCTCAGAGATTTTGAGCTTTTGCTGAATGGAGTTTTTCCTCAATAGTTGAGTTAATTGTTTACAAATCATCTAACATCAATTACATGGTTTCTATCCTAGTGAGAAAGCACAGATTCAAACAGTCATTAAAACATGGTGTCAGTTAAAAATCACAACAAACAAAAGAGGTACCGTCCCAAAATTCAATGCTTTTTTTAATTTATTTTTTAGATTTTTAGATTTTCTTGAGTGTGAACTGTTGGAGAATGGATTGGCATTAAATCGTCACCAGTCTGGAAAATTCTCAAAGTTTAATGTTTCATACGTATCTTAATATCGGATGAAGGATTTTTGTCATCATCAGATATCAACAGTGTTTTTCTCTTGGTTTCAGAGCTCCAAATAAACAGTGTCACTGTGCCACACATAAAGTTATCAGAGAGCTAAAGTAAGCTCATGTGCAATCACTTAGTTTTCAACCTTTCCCTTGTCAGTTTAAGGTCATCAAGACATTAAACTGCTTCATTCGTTGTCTTACTGTTTTTTCTTTCTGTTGATGATGCTGCTGTTGGTTAAAACCTCTTCGATTTTGAAAACTGAAAGAATCTTTCCCCAAAAACAAGATCAATACCAGCAAACAAGCTGGTCTAAACTCAACAACAACATTTATCTATGTTTAAAAAAAAAGAATAAAGCCTTAAAAGTTTGAGGCTGGCACATGGAATTGTGCTGTATTTTCAGTGTTGCTGAGAGGACTGATATGGTCCATCAGATCCAGAGCCGCTTAGAAGTTCTTACCCGGATGAAGAAGGACTTGACCATGCTGTTTGCTTTCCTGCTCTCAAGTTGGCCCCCGTCACTGTTGATGGCCGTCTGAATAATCCGCACGATATCATCGCTGAACTCCAGCTGAGGGACGAACGAAATGAGACAAACACGTTAAAAAATTAGTTATAAATAAAATGAAGTGCTAATGAACAAAATAAACATTACAATACATCATCACAGTAGCTGTCTCTTTAAATGTACCATTATGGTAATGGAATAACTGCAGATTCAAGATAGACTGCCTTGCAAGGGTTAATGATAGTCTCCAAGTTAACCCCTTATTGTACCGCTATGCAACAAATCATAAAAGGTAAATACCTCCTCATGTTAATAAAATGTTGACACATGGTAATGATGGATAAATCACACCAGTCCTCTTCTAAACCTTAATAAATGTACATTAAATAAAACACACATTAACTGCTTTAATAAACAAACTGCTTACAGTATAACACTGCACCAGGTCTTTGCTACTCCAAAGATAACACACTTACCACTGAATTGTAACGGCCATGATCCATCTTTTTCTCAACCGACTCCAGGTCTGGAGGGGAGTCGCTGGGGGGTGTGGGAGTGACTTCTGTCAGGACTGGAGGATCTGGGCCCTCCGGGGAACGACGGGATGGTAGACTCTCCTCAGTCTCGGGGTTCAGCTCTGGAGGCTTCACCGCCTGCACCGAAGTTAAGAGAGTCACACCCCAGGTTTAGCTTTGAAACGTATAATATGTCTGAGCAACCATATTGTATCATTTGTGTCCATGACTGCACTTCCACATTAAGGTAGAGTCTATAAATACTGGAAGAATGAATGACAAGTGAAATGGAAACAATGGAAGAAGCATCATCTTTGTATCAAACCTGTCTATAGCGTAGTAGGTGTGACGATGTGCGCGAGTTGAGCAGTGCAGTGAGAACATGGCGAACGCAGCCCTGAAGCTCCCTCTCCAGCGCTGTCCTCCACTCGGCCGGATGGCGGTTGGTACATTTGGTACATGTGTAGGCAACGCTCTCTGGCAGCTTTGATAGCAGCTCGTACATTTCATCTGGGTGACAGGCGGGAGATGACAGGTCATTATTGCTCCCATTATTTAGGTCTTTCTGCCTCTCATCAACATGACAGTGTGTACAGGATAGCCTGTCAGTCGGCATCACAGACGCTGACAACACAGATTGAGTATAACGTGTGCTGATAATTCTGTATACAGCGCTCTACTTAAGAAGAACTTACAGTTAACATGTACTGAAAATGACCTTCTACCTGGCTTTTTTCCAGGCCTACTTACCGGTCAGATTCTCACACTTAGCGTGAACCCAGTGGTTGCAATGGCCACACTCCATCATCTTGCTGTCGTAGTCATCATCATCATAGCACTTATCGCATAATGGGCAGAAGTTTCCTGAGAGAGAGTATGGCAACACATACGTTTCATGTTATAAATATTGCATAGAGTACAGATGCTGTCCTAATTCTAAAAAACAAACAAAGAAAAAAACAGGTCAATATCTTCAGAAGTTCTACTTCTTTAGTACTATAAAGAATACCTGAGCTCCTCACTCACCTTTTGCAAACAGTTTGGCACAGTCATGACACATAGAGAAGTCATGTGACCACTGGGCATCTAAGGACTTCCCAGGTTTAGTGGCTCCGCAACTCTTACAGCGCACACACTTGGTGCAAACCTGGAAAAAATAACACAGAAACAAGTTACAGAAACAAGTTACCAAAAGGTGAGAAGCAGGAAAGATGTTTGAAGACAGGGAGAGAAAAACAAGAAGTGGCTAATGCTAACATTTGGTCAGACACAGGTGAAACTGTGAGAGTAACATAAAGGAGAGAAATAGAGCAGCGTGTGTCCGTACCCAGACTCTCTTCTTCTTGGTGGGTCTGGTGGGGTGGTTGGGACCCAGGCACTCCGGGTGATAGCTGTTTCGGCACTTATCACACTCTAGCAGCTGCTGCTACAGTAACAAAGGCCAGAAGTGATGTTAGTATAGAAAATAAAAGGAAGGTGATTTAAATATCCAATTAGGGTAAAAATAAATAAATAATAATAATCAAAGATCATGCCGAACAATCAACTCAGTTCTGTCTACAACAAGTAAGACAACATTTGTCATAGAGGGCCTCATGTATGTAGGAACATTAGTATGAGAAACATAAAGATGCAGGGAGTCTTTCAGAGCAGTTCTTGGAAGGGTTTGTCGCTCTACAAAACCTTCCAAGCATTGCTCTAATGCTCTCTGGAGCAACCTTAGTGGTAATTGCTGGAGTTGTTTAACGCACGCACGCACGCACGCAACTTAATGAGCTGCTTTTCCTGGATGCTTTTAGGGCCTTTAATATGACTTGTAGGCAAGCACATGTGGCTGCAGATATGCCTGATATATTAATGAATGTGGTTGATCCTGAAAATATTTTCTTATTTCATGTCATTTGTATGTATAGCTGCTCATTGTCAGAAACTTTGTTAACTGTACTGCTGCCAGATTTGGACGAACACATATGAACAATTGTTTATGAATCTAAATGATTTTCTTCCTGCATATATAAGAATAAATACTTTGACAAACTTTGAGGACACAGAATAGGGGAGGATATTTTTAGCAATGAAACTAAGTGTGACAAAAAATGATGTTGCTTTACTAGAGAACACCACAAGGCATCTTGAAGGAGGATTTCAGATCGTGCAAGATGTGATCTATCAGCTGCAGCTTAAAATTTCAGTAGCCTCACTAGAACCTCATATTTCAGGCTTTCAAGGCCAGAATCTGAATCCCAGAGTCCCAGGGACCTGCTGCTGTTGAGGAAGTTCTTTAGTCAAAGATAAAGGCCAGTAAAATGAAATACAGGACTTTGTGGTTTTGCGAAAAGATTTGTTTCTAGATCAAAGTCTGTCTGATTTTTACTTACAAATAAAGACAACACGCAAAACGTCATGTGCCAACGAGACAAAACAATCCGACAGATGTTTGATTTGTTTTAAAAAATATAATTGTTTGTGAGTAATCCTTGACAACCATTCAATCGTCACACCATTCAGATAAACACGACTTGAGTTTAATGATTAAATCATGGGAGGAATCCAAGAAGCTGATGAAGTGCTTAATAGTTAAGCTTAAAGGCATAACAGTGACAGTCTTTCAAAGGAAGATTCTCCAGCATTAACACACTGTCATTTTATGCTAAGCTTCTTCTGCGGACAGCTTTTAAATGACTGAATGACGTACTTTAGTTTTCTGATGCTGGCGTCCACAGGCCTGGCAGAATCTGCATCTTCTACAACACCAGTTCTCAAATTGCTCCTGGAGAGGGCGCTCTGACTCCCCAAGGCAAAAAAGATGGAAGGGTTCACAGCACACCTGGCAGAAGACGAACTACAGGCAGACAGAAAGAGGAGAGGATGGATACTGTCAACTTGTTTTTGAATTTCAGTCCAAACGCCCCTTTAAACCTTTTGTTCTTTTCTGTACCTCGACATTTCCACTGCTTGCGCATAAGAAGCAGAGCACCCTTGGTGTGACAGGCACAGAGGTGAGCAGGCTGAGGCCGCCAGCCTCCCACACCTTCTCCACATCATGGTCCCTCTTGAAATCCACTCTGATACGATGCACTCCGTCGCAGGGCGCTCTGGACATGGTCTGGCCCCTAGTCGAGGGAGTGCTCAGCCAGTTTAAAGTACTACTGCTGAGAGGTTTAGTGGTCAGTGGCTGCTGACACAGGGAGGGCGACAGAGGACGGAAAGTTTTAGAAATTAAAAACATCCCATTTAATCATGAGGATTAAACAATCAAAGCTTCTGGAAAGAGTCTCACAGGGACTTCTTCTTACCTTATCTTTTGCTCTCAGTTTGGGAGATGGGGGAACAGAGCGAGAAGCGGGCTTCTTCAACTGTTTTGATTCAGCTGCGAAAAACAAAAAGGGAAAGGATCTACCATTTAAACAGGAATTACGTTGGGTTTTTTTTTTAATTCATGCTCCCTCTGGACAACATCACAATGTCAAATATACTGTTATGCAGATAATACACAATCTACTTTCTTCTGGACACTTGCACTTCTTCAGAAGTAGCTCACTTGTAGCTACAAAAGCAAAGACAAGAGCAAACGTGTGCCAGTTTGTCCCAGAGCATTTAATCATACATTTCATTTTCATACTGAGGTCTTTGTTGCTTGCCATTCTCATAACAAGCTTGAACAAAAAAAAACATGATTTCCCTTGCTTAAGAACATTGTGAGACAAAAATGCTGACATATTTCTTATTAACAGACTGCTTACATTAAGACAAATCTCTATCTACGGCACTCCTAACAAGTCTTATAAAATATTACAGTTAATTTAGACCAATTTCACCAATACAAAATAAACACATAGCACCCATGCTTCCGTCAACACACTGGCTACCTCTGTCCTGTTGAAAAAGTCCTTAAAATGAGCATTAATGAGGGAATTCATATATCCCTGACTAGTCTTCATTTCATTAACCAACACAGCTGATGATAATTCTTTTGATAACACCCTGAAGAGTCCAACATGAAATGTGGTGAGGTCGCTTCTTACCTGTTTGTCTTAATGATAGGAAAACCTTTTTTTTAGAACAGAAAGTGACTTTGTATTCTTGTAAAAACTATTTAAATGTTTCTAATACTGTTTTGTGAAGCACTAACAATCCTATCTTAGCATTTCATTTATCATTCTTGTTGTCATAAGTGTATTATAACTTTAAGAAAAGTTATTCTCACCCGTGTCTGAAGTGGTAGGAGTTGAGCTTTGCTGTTGCACTGAGTGCTGCTGGGGCTTCTTCTTGGGTTCGCACAGGGGAATCTTGGGTGATGCGTCTTTTTTGGAAGGTGCCTGACTCGTAAGAGGCCGTTGCTGCTGCTGCTGCTGCTGCTGCTGCTGCTGTGACGGTTGATGATGAGATTGCGTAGACTGGGATGGGGAATTCTGTGCTGAAGACGAGGGGGAGGAAGATGAAGAGGATGAGGACGATGAAGAAGTGGATGAGGAAGAAGAGGATGATGAGGAGGAGGAGGAGGAGGATGTTGGTACAGAGGGCTGTACTTTGTGTCCCTTCTTGCTGGTGACACTGCCTGTGACGGAGGGCTGTTTGGTGTCTGGTGTCGGGACTGGAGACGGGGTCGGTGCTGTGACTGTGTTGGGGGTCTGAGGGGGTTCAAGTGGGGCAGGGGAGGACGCGAGGGTTGGAGATGACTGCTTTGACGAAGGCTGTGGCTGTCTTGACTTATCCTCTGGCAACTTGAGTGGCGGTGTGTCGCTCTTTTTGCGGAGAGGCTCCTCCTTTGGTGGTGCAGGCGAGGATTTAGGTCCAGACTCTGAGGTCGGTCCTTTGACCAAATTGAGACCCTCTTTCTTCTCAGACAGCTTGTTCTTTTTCTTGTCTTTCTTGCCTTTTCCCTGCTTTTGAAGAAACATCTTTGAGGGCATCCACTGCAAATTCTGACACTTTCTCATCCTGTAAGAAAGTAAGAAACAGTCACAATCAAAGCTTGAATTTCTTCCATTCAAATTAATGTTCTTATAAATGCTATAATCAATAATCTGTTGAGACCACCAGCTCATCAACTAATACTCACTTGCAGCATTGCTTTTTAATGTTTCGCCCTCCAAATTTAGGCTTGTCGAGACAGTTGGTGCAGACCCCACAGTCTTCTGGAACTTGGCATCCTGAGCACTGACCACAGCGACGCGACCGACGACCCTTCTTGGGAGGAGCTTCTTGAACAGCCTTTTGCCGTGTCTCGCGTGGCTTTAAAGGAGGGGACTGAGGCTCTGCCTCCTCGGAGCCTGCTACTGATGACTTGTCTGGAAGAAGAGATAGAACATAAATAGATTTCATCATAAATAGTAAATAAGAATAAGTACAGTTTATCATTATTTTATTTGACAATAAAGAAGATATTGGATAACTCCCACATCCTGACATGTCATATAGCAGCTAACATAACAGGAATGGGGAAGCCAAACTCTGCTTTATCCTTCATCACTACACTGTGTCCTTGTGCACTCCTTGATGACTGGATTTCTCTGCTCTTGTGATTAGTCTGTCATTACTGCATCCTGCAGAACCCTTCCTGGGCTTGCACAGATTGTGTGTTGTAAACATCACGCAATCAACCCAGACTATTCTGCAAGTCAATCACAGTTCTTTACGTTGAATTTGGTAAAGACATTAACCTTCCATTACATATAATTCAAGCTGTGCGAACCAAGTCCCCGCTCGGAATCAGGATGTCTTTATGGTTTTGATATTTCCTGTTTTGCAATCAGCTAAATTGTAAAGTTAAAAGACAAGATCATGTTTGTCTGAATTACCCCTGAGCTAGACTATCTGGCAACACTTTTAAAATGTATTAATGCCTGGCCTGTGATTAATTATTCATTTTCACATGTGCTTGTTGAGAAACCTTTACAGCTTTACAGACCTTTACCCAGGTCTTGTGAAATAAGTTCTCACCATCATTCCCCATGGAAGATAGGATCTTCTCTCTCTCCTCCCAAGGCAAGGCACTAAGTGTGGGCATGTCGTCAGGGAACACAGCCCGGTTACGACCAAGAGCCACAGCTGCACGACGACATACATGCTTGATGCGTGGACCGCGGACTGAGGTCTCCGACGAGTCACTCTCTTGACCCTGCTCAGTATTAAACATAAAGAAAGATACAGAATTTGAAGACAATCATATTCATCACAAAAAAAAGGAGCCAACATTTTGTTATATTTTTAGGAAGGTGTATTTTATGTTGTGCATCTTTCACAAAAACTTCTGGTCGCTGACCCAGAAGGACAGAAAGGATAATAAGGGAACATGTAAATGAAGTGGCTTAATTAGGTGGCTGATGCTACGATGAGTTCAACTGAGACAGAGTTTTTTTTTTTTTTTTTTTTTTTCCCCTTTCTTGGAACTGTTCAATGAGCGCCTTTCAACATCTAATCTTTAGATTAAGAGCAGAAGAACAGAGGAGCTCATCTGTTCAAAACACAACACTTTGAAAAGCACAGCCAGTGCTGCTTTCTGCATAATGTATGAGGCTAACAGAAATCCCCTCGAGTAACCCTCTGTATGGGACTTTCCCGTTATAAAGTTTCACATTGAGAACAAACACAGATTCAGCAAATATTCATAGCATCATGTCAAAGTCGTTTACCACTGGCTACCATGGTTGTCATGATACCAGTGATTTTAAACCTCAATACTTTAGTACAGGGATGCATGCAGGTGGACCTTAGTTTGCATTCATAACGAATCTGGTACCTTCCTGCAGGTTCTGCAGAGTAGTGGGTGAGCTCAGTTGTGCATTTAGGAAATACAGTTTGATTATTTTTAAACACTCCTATCTCTCACACTCAAGGTCACTCTTCCATAACTGATCTCACATGCTGGAGATGCAGCTTTGAATTAAAATCTAATTGTGAATTTCTTATCTTTTAAATAGATTCTATACTTTGTAAGCTACAAATTGTAAATTAAACAGAGATGTCATGGCTTTAAGTAGGTAAACTGAAAAGGCATCTAAATAATTATAATTTTGACATTTCTAGTGGTTACATAAAAAAAAAAGTAACAGGTATGCTTTTATCATAACTTTGAGAGTAAGATCTGAACAGAAAACTGACCTGAACCTTGGTCTGGTCTGCAGGCTTTAGCTTACTCTTCTTGATCTCGAAGAGCTGTGCTTTGGCCTTCTTTAAGAGTCCAACTACCCGCTTGTCTGTCACAGGCTGCTTCTCTGCATGCTCCAACACTGGTCCAAGAGATGCGACAGGGAGCTGTTGTCTGCCTGGCTGCCCTGGAAGGCTTGCTGTCTGCTGGCTAGGAGCACTTTGCTTCTCCTTCTCCTTTTCCCCATCCTCCACCTCTACTCCTTTCTCTGAGGGTCTACCCTTCTTAGCTAAACGCCCTTTAGCAATGGAAAGGGGAACAGTGGAATGGATTCCGCGCAACTCTGAGGACACGGTATCTGAGACCGTGTCAACGGATGTGGATTTTTTTCTACCTGGAGTCTTTTTTGGAGCAGGAGTTATAAGAATATCTTCTGAGTCCCTCCCATCCACAGAAAACAGTCCAGAAGGTGCATTTGGGGAGCCATCAGGTGTAGAAACTTTGCTTCTTTTCTCCAACTCCTTTCTCCCCTCCCTCTTATTCTCCTTCTCTTTCTCTCTGTTTTTCTCAGAATCCCTTTCTTTTTCTTTCGGTGCAGATTCCTGGGTAGCTGACAGGCATTTATCCTTACCTCCTTTCCCAGCTCCTCGCCCTGTGTCCTGTGCACTGGAAGGAAAGAGGGGGAAAAGTGGGGAGGAAGAGGAGGATGTAGTTGACAAAGGAGGAGGGTTTCCAGACGCCCCCCTCCTGCTCTCAGCTGTCCCTTGTGAGGACAGAGCCCGGGAAACAGTGGAGAAGGTGCTGAAAGAGGCAGGAGTTAAGGCACTAGTGGCTAGTGGACTTGCAGAAACCCCTGGCAAAGAGCTGGAGTTACTATTGGAGACAGAGCCTGTCAGCACAGACATCTCAGAGGACCCTTTCCTTATGGATATCTGACCTCCTATTTGGCTGCTGCGTCTGGTCATTGAGTGGGAAGGAGACCGTGGATTGCCACGTAATGTTACGGAAGCCAGTCTTCTCCTGCGCCGCAGCGCTCTGCTGGAGCTAGAGGAAGTCTGGTGTGGGGAGAGAGAGCCAGGGCTGCTTCCAGAAGATGAATGCAGCGTAACAGACTCGAATATCCGAGAGTGGGCCTCGCTGGGTGTAAATCGGGGAGCACGGAGCAAGGGGCTGCGCTTCTGGAGTGTGGCGTCAAAGCGGGATGAAGAGGGATGTTGGTGATGGGTGTGACTGTGAAGAGGGGAAAAAAGACGAGTTCCTGTCCCTGCTCCACCGCCTGGTGCTGGGAAGGAAACTGGAGACGCTCCCCCTGCTCCACCTACACCTTGTGGCATCAGCCCCACATCCTCTGCAGTGAGAGGGGGAGGACGGAAGTTGTCAAATATTGGCTTGCGAATTAGGCCCTCCTTGGCGTATTTAGCTGAGGAAAAGTACTGATGTCCAGGGTGGGACAAAGACGTCCAGCGAAAAGTTGGCTCTCTCAGAATCGAGCGGCTTCGTTTGTCTGACAAGCTGGATAGAACTGAAGGTCCAGCGAGGAACTGATGAGACATCCAGGGTGACTGAGCGTGGTGTTCACTGATGGCAGCTGCGTTGGAGGAAGCTGACTGTAGAGGCTGTGGAGGGGAGAGGAGCGGTGGAGGTGGAGGTGAAGAAGAGGAGGAGGCTGTCGATGAAGCTTGCTGGGAATTTACAAGAGCAGAGGAGGACAACAGCACTCCTGTTGGCGGGCTAATGATCGGCTTCTTAGCCCCTGCGCTTTCTCTAACCCTCTGGTTTCCCCGGCCGACACCCTGTCCTCTGCGGCCACGCGAACTCAATTCTGCCAACACATGCTCTTGCTCTGGCTCAGAAGGAGGCGTAGGAGGCCGTGAGCTGTGTAACAGGTTGGCTTCCCTCTCTCCCTGTGAGGATGGAGAGTGATCCTCAGGCTCTGACAAAGCCTGTGTGGCCTCTGAAGCCTGGGAGTCGCATGATGAGTCATCCAAGCTGGGGCTGCTGGACCTGGAAGACTCTGCAGAGGAGAGCTGGGAGGAGTGCTGGGACACAGCGCTTGAGCCACAAGATGCTGCGCTGCTGCTAAATCGCCCATTGGCGTTAGCATTGTTTGTGCTGCTGTTGAGCAGATTGGCAGCTGTTGATGGAGCACTGGGAGTTGGGGCAGGAGGTGGAGGAGGGGGGAGGGAGTCTACAGGAGCAGTGGTGCCAGTGTTAGTAACAGCGGGTGTAGAGGAGGCCAGCACAGGTGCAGGGGAAGAAGAGGTGGTGGATGTGGGTTGGGTAGGTGTGGACACAGAGGAGGGGGTTGGTTCTAACCGTGCTATCTTCATATGGGGTGTAGGAGTTCCAAAGCTGCCCTCGTCTTCAATGAAGCGTTTGGGGGTTTTGATGATGCGAAGGGAGACAGTGCTTACGACTGGCATGATGAACTGCCTAATGTTCTTTAGTTGGGTCTTCCTGATGCCAGCCTCAACAGTTCCTGACCCACTCCCTACAATGGCTTCAGCCTCCTTCTCCAGCCGCTTCTGCGCTCCTTTCTTTGCACGCTGCAGCAACTGTTTAGCGATGGTTGCATGTTTGGATGAGGGGACAATTCTGACAGGCTTTCTATGGCGAGGGCTTTTTCGAAGGCCAACTGTTCTGCCAGACTTGGAGGGGGACGGGGAAGCAGGTGGATTGGCAGAGTCCTGGTCCTCAGAACCATCTACATTCCTCAGCATGGGCTGGGGAGTGTGTGGTTCTGTGCCTCTATCCCCCCCTCTGGCCCTATAGACCTTATGTTTCCCATCCCCACATTCAATGGAGGAAGAGAGCTGTGCAGCAGCCGCTGCTGCCGCCTCAGCTTTGAGACGTTCGGCTGAGGGAGGTCGCCCACGTCTGCGGCGGGGTACACCAGGCAATGTCTTGAGCCGTGACTTGAGAGGGGCCAGTTTAGTCACTCTTAGCCTTTTCAAGTTGGTAACTTTGGATTCACCCCGCCCACCTTTGGGAAGCTTTGCATCAGTGTTGTGTGGCTGAGCAGAGCCTGGGGCCGTCCTCTTGACACCCTTTCTGTCATTGTCCTCCTCTGTGTCCATGCCCAGCTCCGACCCAGCCAGTCTACTACTCTCCGCTGCTGCATGGTTGCCTGTAGTCCAAGTCTTTTTGCTACTTGAGGACGGGGGTCGGCCTCTTCTCTTTTCTCTGGTGCCAGGTGGCCTCCCAGGCAGCCTTTTCACCTTCTCAGCTGGCCTTTCAGGACCCTCAGGTTTGGCCTGTGTGGGGGAAGGAATGGAGGAAGGGGAAGGTAGACATGCAGCAGCTTTCTGGGTCGTGAAGGCTCTTGGGGGACGGCCTCTGGGTTTCTTCTCCTGCAGTGGTGGACCTATGGATAAAACCAGATAACAAAACAGAGGGCCTTTAGTAAGCATGGAAGATTTAGATATTTACAATTCAAGACTTTAAGACCAAAGTAAAGTGGAAAGTCATTTTAAAGACACTTTACCTGAAGAGGTTGTTGAAGGGCTCTGTATTCTTTTCTGCTCAGTAACTGTTCTAAATCCTCTAAATGCTTCGTCCTACAAACAAAAAGAGAACACTAATAAACCTTTTGTGACTACACAATTGCAAATTACATTACAACTGTAATGCTAACATACAGTGAAGAGGCAATGGCTGGTTAAAAGGTGAAATTTACAGCATCCATCGTGGTACATAATTGTCAGTTGGCCTAGATGTGCAACACTTGAGTCACTTTTGTAGTCAGACTCAGATGAAGGCCGAGGCTTCAAGGCTATAATGATGTCCTCAATCTCACTTTCGCCTGTCAGCTTACTCTGATGCTCTCATGTTTCTCTAGTTTTTGGGATAAACACGCCTGCAGTTGGAGAAGGCTCAAACCACAACAGGCAATTTGCATTGCAGACAACCAAATCTTAGGAGGATGACTAACACATTGCCAAAATGCTAAAGGTATTGGTCATACATCAGCTAGAAAGATGGAGCAAAGACAACACAAGAGAATAAGAGGTCTACAGTCTATTACCAAGTGAGCAGCCATGTGATAATGCTCATTATGCACTAGCAGACATCTTTCAAACAGTCTCAGCTTAACTCAAGAAGACATTTATGGATTTTTGCTCATTTGATCATATTTTCCATGTTGAACAGATTTCATTCCTTAGTTCTTCAAAAATAAGAAAATGTTTTGCGTGTAAACTACTGAAAAATAAAACACATTACAAATCATTCTCTATGCAACATTAGGGCCTTTACTAAATGTATTAAAATACATACTATAGGGTTCACAGTACAGTGATCTTTATAGGGGAACGCTGATATAAATGGCAGTGATATACTTTGAAGATTTATGCTTTATAAGACAAGTTCAAAAACCCTATAAAGCAGAGACGAAACACCACCAGGTAACTCTGCCGCTTTTACCTTGTGGTTGAAGTGTATCTTTGATTACACCCCCTCACAGCATTAGACTCTTAGCTGTGAACTTTGCTGTATTTACTTCCTTCCTTTTGCCATGCACCTTAACAGCCTCTGCTGTATCTGGTCTCATGCACTACATCACTTTATTCTATCCATTTTATATCAGTATTCATACAGTTCTGGTTACTTTATTCCTGTTGTATCTTATTCATCATTGCACTACGGTCACTTTATTTATCTCATATTTACCTTTATAGTTATATTGTTAGTTCTGTTGATCCATTATTCACCATGCACCTTATAACTTATCTTTTAATATTTGCCTACTTGCACATAGTTCTGTATATATATATATTTATTTCTCGTTTACTGCACATAGTTCTGTTTACATCTGATAGTCCGATCACTGTCCACTGTCTACTCTTTTTATATTTTGTTTTTTAAGTTAAGTTTAAGCTTTAAGTTGTATTTAAATTGACACTTTATATTTAGGTTCAAATGTTTCGTACTTGCACTGTTGTTAATTTACTGCTCTGTGTGCCTTTGAATTTCCCCCCGGGGGACAAATAAAAAATTTTGAATTGAATTTACTGAACAGCTGTTGAATAAAAGTGTGTCTTCTATAAAAGAGAAACCAATGTGGAACCAAGGGGCATTAAAAATAACAGCGAAAATAAACTCAAGTTATCCTCAAAAGAAACTGCTGACAATGTAGGTCAAATTAATGTCAGTGTTTCCCCTACCATTATATTAGGGGGGGGGGGCCCGCCCGGGAATCCATACAAAAATCGAGCTACACTACTAGAAACGAGATGACTCAATGGAAATAGCAGCTCAGCTCACAGCCCCCCAGGACCTCATGTGTCTGCCAAAGAGACAGCGTTTTGTAAAGCAAGCCTCTTCATTCTGTGTTTTACTGCTTTTAATGATCTTTACTTAAGGAAAGGGAGAATCAATTCTAATATTTTGTAATAGAAAAACTTAGGAGCATGGTGACATTACTGAACATTATTATTCTTAAGGCCTGTGTCAGCATCACCCGACTTCCCCTTAATATATAAAAAACATTTAATACTGTCACTAGTACTGCTCAGCAAGATAATACACTTCAATTTAAACAAGAACAAAAAAGGTTTTCAGAGGGACATAGCTGGCCAGTTAGCCCTGGAGGCTAGCCTCAAAGCTGGCGGCCCGTTAGCAGTTAGCAGGCTTCCCTGCATGCCTTTCCCCACTCTATCCTTAGTTTCCTACTCTCTCTCTATCTACCTGTCTATTAAAAGCAAGAAGCCCAAAAAGAAATGTTAAAAAAAGAAAATCCAGGTTCATACAATGTGTCAAACCTAACCTTGCAGATTTACAGTTTATCCATGTCGTGCTTTTTTCTTAACCAACATTCACCATTTATCCAACCCAAGGTAAGCAAATATATTTGTACCTGTTATTCTATCTTTTACTCAATTTCATGTATGTAACTTTAAATGTTAGAGCGGAGTAAAAAAAAAAAAAAAGGTTAATCAGTGAATTGCAATGTATTTTTTCCCAATTCCATATCGATTCAGAAAATTCTGAAATCAATTTTCTAAACCAATAATGCATTATTATTATTATTATTATTAACAAATATCAGAAGGTATAATGAATTGAATTATCTGTGTATTTCTGTCACCTATGCAGATTATCAAACTGTTTTTGAACCATATTGATAAACATTGAATTGTGACCCAAAGAATCAAAATGTAATTAAATTGTGAGGTTCTTGACAATACCCAGCCCCAATACTAATAAAATGTAGTGCATCATGCCTCAGTAAAGCCTTAAGATGTGCATTAGAGAAATCACTTCAGTATAAATAACATCTTCAGTATCCTCTCTTTGTGGCTCTACTCCTTCCAATCAGAGTGTGTTTAAGAGTGGAGGTGAGTATGTCATTTCATCATGTTTATTTATAGCAGCGTGTGGGGATGCAGTCAAGATCTTGTTGGCCCAGTTTGTAAAGCAGCTGCTATCCAAGTGTAGTCCATGCAATTGTGTGCACATGGCCACATGGATCTGATCTGCACCACTAAGAGTTAAAAGGGACCTGTTTATCTTTACTATCTTGCCTTACAATGGTACAATGCTGGTTGAATATTTAAACATATCTAAATAAAAAATGGTTTAATTCACTGTTATCCCTTCCATTGACTTGTCACTAATATCTTTATCTGGTCTTTTGGCCAACTCTTTTGGCTCTCAGGTGTTGCCATTGCCTAGGACTTTTTTTTCTAAAAATGTATATGGCATGCAGCTCCCTTAGTATCAACATCATTTAGAACTCAGTTGTCAATAAATGAGTGCTGATGGGATCTAGGATTAGCTCACAGCTGCTTCTTTTGCGCTCCACACAAATTGTTTCCCTGTATTCATTCAAATCCTGAATGAAAAGCTAGTGGACAGGACTAGCAGACTCTGATGTCGCTTTGGATAAAAGCGTCTGCTAAATGAATTGTAGAATACAAAGAGTTCTTCCAGTATAAGAATTAAAACATAGGTAGAATACAAGAAAAACACAAACAATATCAATTGTTATTTTGATACCAGGCAACAAAAGTTCTAGGCACCCAATATTTGGTAATTTAAATTAAAAATATAGTTGCAAATTACTTCTTCACATAGTCTAAATTGAACAAATGTGTGCAGTGCATCTTTCCCTCGCAGCACCTTTGGGTGAAGAATATGACTGAAGAACTGTAGTTTCTTTTGTGATGCTTCAGCACTTTTTGATGCTACGGTATTGATCGCTGAAATAACAGAGATCGAATATTTGTACAACATGATATTAAGAAGTAGTTAAGTATAGACGATTCTGACAACCTCACTACAAACCAGAATGCTCGCTGCCCTAACAGTAACGCCACATGCCTTCAGACTCAAAAAAGATAACTATATGTTCTCATCAGCTCCCGGCACAGGAGTTCAAGGACACCCCCATCCATCAGCTCTGTCCGCTCTGAGCGGGAAAACCCTCTTAAGTTTTTTTGGGGTTTGCTCTTTATTTCAGTAAGTGCTTTTAATCGGTTGAGAGAAAGGTTTCTGAAGAAGTGCCCAACAACATACGGTACAGTTGAAATGTGGAACAAAAGATCTATTAGTGTAGGTTGATATTACTGTAGAAAAGGCCCCCAAAGTTACATGTTAAGGTTTTTGCTTTATGTTAAAATAGTGTTTGATTCCTGTTCAGTTTAATGTGATGATATTGTGCTCAATAGGGGAGAGGTGTCATCTGCTGGTCATTTTAGCGAATTACATCATGTAGCAATGAGCAGTGTGCATCAGTCGATGGCAGATGAGCCATCAGTGTGCAGAGTAATCACTTCATAAGTTGGTTGTGCGTGAATGAAAAGAGTGAGTACTTACATGTGACATTGTGTGTTCTTTAATGTTAAGGCAAAGTTGTTAACTCCAGCGGAGCCAGAGTTTAGAGCTTAGGTGTTCGGCGTTCTCTGGATATGCTAATTAGCCGACGTCACGGCCCGACATGCTTACTAACTGTGTTGCTCTCTGCACGAGGAGGAAAGTTTGATGTCCGTGCTTCACAATAAAAGCATTGTAGTATTTTTATAGGGAAATGATTGTATGACTATTAAGCCTATGGTAGCCTTTCTGTGCTTAATACTTTAGGTTAAAGAGGCATGTAGCTTACCTTTATTTATTTACATATTATAACCTATTACATTACTGTATAGTGTTTTCTATGTTATTATAGAGGTAAGATGAAGCATTCAGATGTGTTCCTTAAGTATATATTCTGCTATTCTTTTTCTTATAGAAAACCACAACAAGACCCAATACTCTGTCATATTGAATGGCCACTGAGATGCCTGTATTTTGTTTCACTATGAGGAAGAAGTAAACAGCCATTCAACCAAATCTGCACTCTTGTCATTCATATTCTGGAATAAGGCCTGAAGTGGTGTTCTGGCCGACACACCTGAGTGAATCCAGTGAAAAGCAACAGACTAGTGTCCCAACTGAGTTTAGTTTTATTATCTTCATTACAATTACCCTGAACCTACAGGCTCTGAATGCACTTCTTCATCAGATGGAAGTTGCTCCACACATTTGTTTTACAGGTAAATTAAACAGAACTTGAGGGGTGAAGCTGGTTATGTTTTGTTGACTATACATAGATGCTACACACGTGTAAAGGATTCTGTCCCTGGTTGTGGGACCTGCAAAGACAACCCATCAAAAGGATAATGTTTATAGTCCAATAAGGAAGGAGGAATAACCTTTGATGATGGAGGTGGGGAAAAAGACGTTGTAAATTCAGGAATAATATTTGGTTGTAAAAATGGAATGTGATAACTACTCTCTAAATGTGTTGAAAAACGACACAGTGCAATCTTAAGGAAAATAAAAACACAAATGTGTGCTACAAAACAGACACACTCATCTGTTCTACATATAAACAGACAACAATAACAGACCGTCTGTACTGCTGTTTATCCTGGCAGGCAATACTAATTTGAGCATCCTTGGGCTCTCACGTCTTTGCACTGCATACGCTTTCTCCATTCACTCACTCTCCCTTATAGTCATCATACCAGCATCCTCTTCTCTCTGAGAAAGATGCTGCTCCTGGTTGGTGTTGTTGCTGAGCTAAAGGGGGGGGCGGAGTACCAACGGACAGCTCTGACTCGCTGTTGTAGTGTGAGTAACAGTCAATGACATCACAACATGCTTTCCTGGAGGCAAGTGCACAGAGGGGGCCGCAGTTTCATGTTCATGCACACTCATACATGTGCAAGTGTACCTCCTGACCGTAAGCCACACATACGAACACACACACACACACACGTTTAGAGATCAATAAAAAATAAAAACACACCCCCTCCTCAAAAGGATGTAAACAAGTAGAACATTGGAGTGAGGATGCGGGGGAGGGGAGCATAGCCCAGGCAGCCAAGCAAACAAGGGTGAGGAAAGAAGGAGGGCTGTGGGAGGAGGGTGAAGAGGAGAGAAAAAAGGACACAGCATCTTGACCTCATGCACCATCAAGAACAGAGGGAGCACAGTTGTCTCTGGGGAGCATAGAGGATGAAAGGGGTTTGGTTTTTTAACATGCCCGTGCAGACGCTTGCACAATCCCAATCTAAACAGGCCTCACACATATGACAAGCACCCCCCCTTTTTTTAGCCCCATATTCCTGTTCACTGCCATGCTACCAAACACATTTTCAGTCACTCACTCATTGCTCACTCACTTCCTGCCCACAGAGCAGCGTGTGAAGCACAAGGCTCTCCATGAGCTCAGTAGTAGGGCAAGCGCAAGAAAGTAACTACAAGATGTAAACAAACACTGTAGTAGGTTAGAAAGGTAGGGTTGTATTCCAACCTGCCGGGGATACAAAGGTTACTGCTAACTTTCCATTTCATCTCTTCAGTTTAAGAGAGCACAAAAAATCTTTTTGAACAACTGTTTGCCGTCACTCTCACCGTGATAACGCGAGCAGTTTCGCTTCCTGCTGTTCTGTCACACCTTATCTAAACTGATCAATGCAGGAATGGTTTGATATGAAACACCTCGTGATGATGACAGAAAGAAACTGATATTATTCATTTCTAAAGCAACATTTTGGTTTTCAGGAGTTACAAGGGACTTTCCCTGCGAGTAACGGGACGGATGTGAATTTGGTTTGAGGTATCATTTTGACTCAAATGTTGCAACCCTAAGATAACTGATGAGACTTGTTTTGTCTTTAAAAACAGCATTTCCACCACATAGACACTGTGACTGCACCCTTACAAAGAACGCACATTTCAAATGTTTTAAATTCAAAGATCAACTTTCCAAGACCCCCTTGGTAAAAATGTAAATATGATAGCATCACTAGCCTGGTAATAGCTGCAACATATAAGATCCTTTTTGACATAAAAGTACAGATAGAAATAAGCTTAGCATCAAGCCAGATGTTAACACATTTAAAATGTGAACATATTATTACCAGGAGGGAGACAGGAATTGAATCAGACTGAGGCATAAGTATGTTGTCAGGTACCAAATAGGCAGTTGGATTATAGAGAACATCTCATAAGAATCATTTCTCTCCATTAGTCTGAAAACAACATTTTCTTGACACATTTCAGGAAGCTTTTCTCTTAGATTTACTGTACAGACACGAGTGCCTCATCCCTTCCTGGAATGTAAATTAGTGATGGTTCATCCTCCCATAGACCGCCTCTGATGACACATCCATTAAAAAAAAAAAAAAAAAGCCACAGAGAAATCTGAATAACTACTAATAACAGTACACTGTGACATTAATGACTGATATGAAAAGACATACAAGTCAAAGGTCCAGACTTATTTGCTGACTGGAAAATAGTTTCCGCCACTTGAGTGAATTACACAGCAATTCCCCTTTGTGACCCCTGTCAGCCCCAAGCAAAAGGTGGACATTTGTTTTTCCAAGTGTCCCAACACTTAATGCAACTGTTTCACATTTGCTTGACAGCACAGAGAGAGACCAAAACAAACACTCTCCAGGGTGAGATGTCTTCTCTTCCTACACCTACACTGAAGGCGAGGAAGACAGGCAATGGACAAAGACAAACAAGAGTCATTGGCACGTGTGAGAGGTGTCTCCCTCACACTCTCAAACACTCACCAACTCACACAAACAGCCTGGAAGGAACCAAAAGACACACACCCCCTCCTACCCAACCAAGCAGTCAGAAAGAATTGAGGATTTAATCAAAATAAAGACAAAGAAGACACGCCTACTCCTGAGTGCAATAGGGGGCATAAAGTCTACACACCTAAACAAACTACCACCACACAAACACACACACACACACACACACACAGTAAAAAAGACAACACAATTGCCGCCTTTCTCCCAATCAAGCAACTCCAAGAGCATTCTGCTCTAGTAGAATAAAGCCATGGATGGGAGGGTCTGTGACTAATTCTCCTCCCACTGTTGTCCCGTTGGGAGGAAGGAGGGGATCACCCTGCACCCTTTGATATCCCTGCCTGTGCTCTTTCAGCCGCTCGCACTTTGTGAGAGCCAGAATAAAAGCAGACACAAAGCTTCCTGCTCCAATCCACACGCTGTCTCGGGGATGGGTAAGCTGGAGGGTGGGGGGGGGGGAGAGTTGGGGGGGTTCTTCCATTTAAAAAGGCCAAACACCTGCTGGACTGGAGCCCCTTCTGCTAAAATCAGTGAGGCAAAGAGACATTTGGGTTGATACATCTATTCAGCTGCACTTTTGTAAGAGTGATTAAACATTGGTAATGATATGTGAGTGGGAAGGATGTAGGCAAAGATAAAAGAAGATAAGATAAAATGGACTGAGAACAAAATTAAAAAATGATGTGACTTCTGTTTAGGCAGACAGTGGAGGGGATAAGGTCACACATTTACAAAAAAGTCAACATTGACTGCAACCGGCACCAAAACAAGCATTGGCAATTTGGCTGGATCAAGAAAATGAATTCCCCAGACACACAAGAGGTAACAAATGCCTTCATTTGGTTAGCAACGGCCAACAAGCACCCTTTTGAGCCATCCCAATAGGCTTAGTAATCCATTCCAAAGTGGCAGCTGTCAGAAGAAAAGTTGCTCTGCCTCTCAGACGTGGTTGTGTGCGTCTGAAGTGGATATGGGTCTTTCTGTCTGCAAAGAGGAAGGAGGGGTGGCCAAGTGTCCGGCTGGCGCTCTGTTCAGGGTTGCCCTGTGAGCTCAGCAGGCTGCAGTCAGCTTGAACAATCCTACCCTGCTCTGGCCAGACGGGCACTATGCTGCTTCTCAATGAAATCCCCATGCTGGGTCCACAACTTCAGGTTCAATGGGGGGATTTTAAAGGTCGAGGCAGCACAACCCCATATACTGCTCATTCACTTAAGACTGGCCCCCTTCTTACTAAAAGAGACTTCTGCCTATAAGGACAATGTTTCCAAATATATGTTTATATTCATCCAATTCATTTTTAATAGAGAATAAAGAAAATCCCTAAACCCCATCTGTTACCTTCATAAATATTAAACTGTACGAGGAAACACATCCCAAAAACTGTTGTGCACTCACCCATTGTCTTAAAAAAAACAGGTGGAAGAGACATGAGAGACATCTATACATAAAAGGAATATTTCAAGTATTTTTGTGTGCTTAAAACATCTTTAAGCATGAATTGAAAGCAAATAAGAACTAACTAAATCAACCAGCTTTGGTTGTATTTACAGTATAACCTAAAGTCTGACTGCAAATACCCAAAATACTATAATACTGACTAATATTTGTTTGTTTATCTTGTTCTTGTTGGGGGGGGACGACACACAATCTGTATGGACATTACTAAGTGGAAATTTATGTAAAAGCAATAAAGAAAGTTAAAAAAAAATAATAAATACTGACTAATATTGTCACTCTTTCTTTAAAAATTGGTTTAGAAATTTAAAAAATCAAATCAAGTAAATTATTATTATAGAGTATAATAAATATATATTTCAATATTCTACAAAGTCTGACAACTAAAATTATGGTTGAGAAGTATTTCTGCAAGAAAAAAAATCCAAGCATGTTTTAATTCATTGTAATAAAAAATAAAAACAAATAGCGAAAAGCCTAACTATGTGTATGAAAATACTTCAACCAAATAAGCATTCGGTGTTTTCTGAGACTGGGATCACTGCATCTGTCGGTAAACATCCTCACACAGTGAACTCCCACTGCAATGAACGCATGCTGCTCATCATGAAGGAGGAAGATGGTAGTTCGCTAAGACGAACACACCCCCACATCACACGGTCCGTCAAGAAGGGGCTCGTTGTTATTGTAGCCAGCCCTTGCATGCATACACTGTCACTAGCAGGTCTAGTTTCTCTGTTCAATTCACGCACACACACCACGTCTTTAAAAGATACACTTTTTGTTTGCACTTTCAACACAGACTGGGGGGTGATTTTGAGAGAGTTGATGTGCCCTCAGTCTTCACCCCCCACCCGTGTGTTATAACCCCGCTGTTATTGTGGTACTATCTACGTACTGGCTTGTGTAGCGAGAAGGGGAAAACATGTCCACCTCCCATTTTCCTATGCATCAGCAGTAGCCCCGATGGCTAGCGTGGCGTAGTGCGTAGCATGGTTAGCTGTCCTAGCTTAACACTTGCAAAATGGGGAAATGGTTTTTTTTTTGTTTAGTTTTGCGGTAAGAGCTTCGCCAACTTTAGCTGCGATTATATAAGCCGCTACGTCTGCATGCGACATCCGGATGCAAAAAAAGCGGCCACCGCCGGAACAAAACATTGCAACTTTAACATGAATTACGGGGCAGCAGTATTGTTGGTGTAGTTGTAGCTGTGAGAGGGCAGGTAGCTAGCCTAGCGAGCTAACCAATCAGCTAAACCTCGTTTGGGAAAAGAGGGTTTCTGACACCTCACTGGAAATGAAATGTTGCAAACACGAAGCGTAATAAGCGAACACGTTAACACCTTTTACACACACACACACCTGGAGATAGGTGAAGTTGCAAAGTTACAAACCACGATTATGTACTCCTCGCCTCCTCCCAAGTTAACATCTTGTTTTCAAACATGCAACGAGCTACCTTGAAGGTCCCCTCTTGCTATCACAAGACGATGAATCCTCAGTGTGATAAAACACACATGTTTTATTTCTCCCCAAACAGCAGGAGAAATCATGTTTAAGCTGTAATAGTGCGATAACTTTTACGGTGCTGTGCATGAATTTGAAGGCACCCACGAATGCTTCCCACCATGCTAATGTCACATAACTACATAGTATGAAGTGTTTGTTAGTAGCTGCACGTCTGCTGTGTGTTCAATGTTTAATATACTGTCATAAAGCAACATAATAGGTATTGTTTTTGCTTTGTTTTTTTCTTTTTGGTCCGAGATAGCAGACTAAGGCTAGCACTAGTTCAGTAGATTTAAGGTTAGCATCTCCTCACTCCGCTGAGGTTAAAAGAAAACTTTCTTTTTTCCAGCAGGACTATTTGAGACCATTTTTTGGGTGTTTGTAGTGTTTATAAGTCACGTTGCAAGCGCTTTACTGGAGAGTTTTAAGGCCACACAACCCCAACTCAAAGTTAACTGAGCATCCCTTTAAAATGACAAGTTTGCTCACAACACTTGAACGCCAGGAAGGAAAAAGATGGTCAACATTTTGGGGGCTCAGAGTATCCTCTTAATCTCTTCAACAGGAATGTGAGTCAAACAAACAAACAAACAAACAAACAAAAAAAAGGGGGGCTCTCTGAGTGAACCGTGCAAGCTGTCCCACTGATGCTTCCTGTCCTGTGCTTACCTCCCCGCTGCTCGAGTCACTCGATTCACCCAAAACATCCCGAAATTTCTGCAGGTTGCTCCCGATAACCGAGGAGACCTGTAATGCAGCATCAAACCCGGGTCCGAGCCCAGCAGCGTTAGGGAGGGCTCCGGAGACATTCTGCAGAGAGGCAGTAACCCGGATTCGGCCCGCTCTCCTCCCGGTACCGGAGTTGCTGCTCCCTCCGGGCCGAGCGGGGAACCGCCACCGACAGCTGTGCGCCATTTTACACTCTCTGCCTGTCTGCCCTGCGATCAGAGATACCTCGGTGGGCGGAACCCTAACCCAGCACTCCACATAAACAACCTCTACAACAGAGCAGCGCTCTCACTGGCCGACACATAGCTATGCATGTTGCGGGGCGGAATTGAAGAAACCCCGACAATGCATTTTCTCAGCGGTCCTATTCAGACTGTGCATGGCTGAATCCAAATCAGGTTCAGGGGCTTTACCCGGGAAAGGAGCCTCGCACTTGAATCACGAGAAAAGCACAAGATCCGTTAGCTCTCAGTGTGGTTTCTCAAAGTCTTAAAAAGAAAATAAGTGTTGTGAAAGAAAAACATGTCACTGTGTTGTAAAAGTCACCTGCATGTGCATAGAGGCAGGGCTTTGTTGTGAGTTGTACTTCTCAAGAAAGAGTGTCCCACTTCTGCAGTGTTGCTTTCACTATCACATTTTACTAACTTTTTACAAGTTAAAATGTTTTTGTTTTTTTAAATTGTGAAAATTCATGAAACATAAGTTTATATTCTTTACTCTGGAGAATGGCCACCTCCAGGTAATTGTCTGCAAGCATTACAAACCTTGGGTAAGCTGGCCTCAAAATATTGACTTGTTCTTTTTAGAATCAATTAGATTGATGTAATACGTCATGTTTAGGCTATTTCTTCCTCTCAGGTCAACATTTTACACTTTTTGATTTCACAGAAACTTCCAAATGATGAATTTCAGTAGGCTACTCACTCTCCTATGTGATATGACCATCTGAAAACGCTTCAGACAATTTTTGTGTCTACAATGCCTTTATTTGCATGCACACAGCATGCTCGTTTGTTATCTTTACAAATATGTTCTACTTGCCAATGCAATGTCCAAAGTACAACACACAAATTAAACAGGTAGTTTAAGAAACTGTACTTGTTTTACTCTCTTTTAGATAAAAAAAAAAAATCACAATTTATTAAACAAAATCTAAAGTAGATTAATCAAGGTACAAATGACAACAAAGTCCCAGGCAAGTATATTATGCGCTTTAAATGTAAACTTAAGTTTAATTAAATGTCATATGCACAGTAGTAAAAGTCATAGTCATATTCAGTCCAACCAAAGTAGTTACTTAATGGTCCCATATTATCCTCCTTTTCAACCAGTTTAAATAAGTCTCAGAGCTCCCAAAAACATGTCTGTGAAGTTTCTTGTTATAAATCCACTCTGATCCTATATTTTAGCATGTCTATAAACCCCTCTATTTCAGACGTCTGTGTTTCTCTTTCTGTAGCTTTAAATGCAAATGAGCTGTGTTTTGCCACGAGCTTCTGGAAGGGGATGTGGCTCTGGCTTTCCCACTCCATGCCCTATTGTTTACGGTGAGAAGGCGGACTCAGAGGGCAGAAATAACACCTATCTGTGGGAGTGTCACCCACCTGGGGGAGGGGTTGAGTTACTGCCCTTTGTGATGTCACAAAGGGAAAATCTCCTAACATCTTGTTTGAGCAAATCTTTTCTGAAAAGTGGAGCAGGTAAAAGACAGAGACGATGGACTTGTCTGATAACTGGGGGGGGGGGGGGTCTAGACAGACAAGGGACACATATTAGTGGTCAAAAAACATGGTGAAGTTTATTTTTCAAAATATATAACCTTTTATGTAGAAGGAATGGTTCAGTGGCAGAAACAAGAACTGCTCTTTTTTGACTTTGCCAAGTGCAGATAAAGATTGCATAATTCAATGCAGTTCCTATCTTAAGCAGGATTTTCTTTATATTTATAATTATTAAGGTAATTGAGATTAGGATGCAAACTAGATCATAGATCCAGTAGCAACTCGATCCGCCTTTATCTTAACTAATGTGGCCTAAACACGATTTTGAGCTCTAAAAGTTGTGAGATTTGTTAGGACATGCAGAACGTGGGATGGCTCGGGCTCTGAAGAATTTTACATATAGCTGCTAAAATTGCCTGACATGTAGACATCACTAATATATACAAGCTGTGTAGGAGTGACTTGGAGACAGCGGTCTGGTTCAGTTTGGTTTAGTACGGTACCCATTTATTGGCGTTTCCAACGTCAAAAGTTGGGAATGGTACCAAAATAAGGGATCCGTACCGTTCTACTTTTTTGGTACCCTTCTGTTGGGGTGCCAAGGGTACAGATCCGACCATAAAGAGTCACTTGTTTACTGTGTCCCTGTTCTTATTGAAGGTTTAACTTAATTAATAGCTGGCTACATTGTGTTGGGCTGCTATGATGTCACACTATTACAAAGCTGACACGGCTATCTCCATCTGGCTTACACTCCGCTTAGCAAATAAGGGAACAGTTTGCTGCGGAAAAGCAAGCAAGTTCAGGGTTTACTGTACCGAACTGAACCAAAGTGTAGTGAACCAAACTTGACTGCTTGGTGGAAACGGGGCTAATAGCAGTCACAAAGTGTGCAGTGGTTCACGAAGACATCCGAGACAGCAGATATTGTTAAAGACAATGCTAAATATTTTTGACAGTCAATCCTTGAGTAGAAAATTAACCTCAGCATTTTTCTTAGTGGCATTCAAAAATATTAGTAAATAATCAATGAAAGTAGACTATATTTAAATATCCTTTTGTGGACTTTAATAACTGCTTGGTTAATGACAGGTGCACATTTATATTTGCAGACCTTTAAATGTTAATATTTCACAGTGTGGTTTTGTGCTCATTACGGTAAATATGTTATTTTCAGTTGAACAAAAGTCACATATCAAAGTGTTTGATGTATGCCGTACTTTTAATTGCTAGTCTTATTTACAATGCTGCTTGATATGTAACCAAACATGCTTTAATATAAGGCTTTCAAGAACTTTAAATGGCAGTGTATAATGTTTAATTCACAATAACATCAAGGTCAAATTATAAATGATTCCATCCATGATCGAGTGTAAGAGTTCCCAAAAATACTTACCTTGCTGTAGAAAATCAGGTCAGGAGTTCATAAAGAACATTCAACAAGTAAATATCCCTTTCATGACTCATATCACTCGCTTCACCCACCAACACTCACCTCATTCTTTATTATGTCCAATCTTACTGGGAAAAGATCAAATGTGCTGTTAATGAGGCCCTTCAGAACTTTCACAGGACGTGGGATGGTTTTACTCATTTTGTGTAGCAATTAGACGGGCTACAATTAGACTGATGAACCTCCAGCAGATTCATTTTACCAAAGCTAACATAATGTAACACATAATGTTTAACTGGACCCCCATCCCCACCTTTCATGGCCACCCTTTTTTTTGTAAGTGTGTGTTTCTCATTATCCCTGGTCTTGGCTGTCATCTGTATGCTTGGTTGTTGTAGTTTTTTTTTAATTATTTTTATTCGTACTCACTTATGCTTGCTTCTTGACTCTTGTTTTACAGTTCACATGTGGTGTCTTGGTAAGATTTGTCCCCTCACCACTGATGTTCACATACATTTCTGTATCTACCAATACTATGGATGAATTGGTTCAAAGTTTCCTTTTTGTCTTTTATTGTTCTGTAAATGTGCATGCAATAAACCTCAATAACAGTCATTTTGGAAATATCATGCACTGTCCTGATAGCAAAAGCACCTCTCTATTTATATAATAACCATTGATTTTATTTAGTCTTTCATTTTTTCTTTTTAAAAGAGGACATGACCATGTATTATATAACGCACATTACTTTTATTTATTAATCATACTGTACATCCAAAATAAACATTTTATAATCACAATTAAAACAAAAAATATTGCATTATAATTTATCCCATGTATTCATTTAGGTGGTAAATAGTTCACTTACAGTATGAGGGCATGCCAACATAATCTTTTCTCTCACATTTTGCCATTTTATACAAGACTGGATTTGAATTGAAATCATTCAAAGAGATACTCAAAAAAAACATCTTTAAACTTATGATCTGTCTTCCTTTTATATTCAAACCCTCAGCTCCCTCTATGCCCTAGAAAAAAACATATAATTATGTCTCATAAGAGTATGAAACCAGTTAGATCCTCGTTCGCTGAAATCACTGCAAGGCTCTCGGTTTTAGGCACAGATTCTACTGATCAACTGTTCGCCCACATGTTAATGTACCACGCTTGCACACATTTAAAAATAATAAAAATGAAAATGCTAGTTCAGGATACATAAATTAATCTGGTCAATGTTTATTCAAAGGATGTTAATGACTGTTATATACACTGCCAATTAAACAAAGTTGAACACCCAATATTTTGTCTTTCTTTGGATCAATCTAAAAATGTTTAGAAATAAGATATATATTAAACAATAGGAGGATTTGATTATAGTGATTTCAATTAAGAAAATAAAAGGATAGCAAGTGGAATTGTAGATCATGTACTCATTGAAACAAGGATGATGTTGAGTCATCATTAGGGGAAGCATTCAATGAGAACAGTTGTATTATGTCTTGCCGAGCTTTAAAGGGAAATCATTTGAGGAATTGGGAGCAATAGCGTTTTTCAAATAATTTTTAAAACTTAACAGTCAACTTTTTTTTTTTTGCTTTTGACATCATCCATGAGCCATCACAGCCCGTTGTAGTCATCTGAGAGCTGCTCAAGACCAAACCAAAGGATTTTACTTTAAGATTTAGATTAGATATGTAGTAGATGTGTTTTATGTCGGAGGTGAGTGTACTATATCCTAAACTGTGGTTTAAATGATCTTTATTGTTGTGTTATAAGTTAAACACAGTGTAAGTCCTTATATCCAACATTTTCATTTGCAAACTTCCAGATCCTTTTGTGGACTTTAATAACTGCTTGGTTAATGACAGGTGCACATTTATATTTGCAGACCTTTAAATGTTAATATTTCACAGTGTGGTTTTGTGCTCATTACGGTAAATATGTTATTTTCAGTTGAACAAAAGTCACATATCAAAGTCTGTTTGATGTATGCCGTACTTTTAATTGCTAGTCTTATTTACAATGCTGCTTGATATGTAACCAAACATGCTTTAATGTAGGGCTTTCAAGAACTTTAAATGGCAGTGTATAATGTTTAATTCACAATAACATCAAGGTCAAATTATAAATGATTCCATCCATGATCGAGTGTAAGAGTTCCCAAAAATACTTACCTTGCTGTAGAAAATCAGGTCAGGAGTTCATAAAGAACATTCAACAAGTCCTGTTGAAACTGATACTTCTGGCCACAGTTCTGATTGTAACAATGACTAGCTAATACACAGCATTCAGGGAGAAAAGAACCAGAGAGGTTTTGTCACCCACTAATGTTACCACAGGGTGTCATTGGAGTCAAACAGCTACTGTGCAGGGTTTCTGAAGTACCACATTTTGCTGTCACATAGAGAATCCACTGAGCGTGAAGGCTACGTGAAGAAGAGAATGCAATGTAAGAGGGACCAGAGGAGTCTGAAGAAATCCCCTGGGGCAAGCACACCATGGATCAGAGCAGAAGAGCACGCAGGAGATGTGAGCCAGGATGCTAGGATGTGGTCATTGTTTCTCACAGTGAGGGATTGTGGGCTAGCCGCTGGGTCCCATCTGCAGGCTCTCCTGCTTATGCCTATCCAGCCACTGTAAGATCTGCTGTTTGAGTTCCTCGTTTGGCCTGATCTGGTCCATGGTAAGAGGACTGCGATTGAAAGGGTCTGTCTGGTCACTGCAAGAAGGATATAATCACAATTAAATGACACATCCCGATTTCTCAAATAACCATCATCTCGCGAGAATTTCGGTGCTTTGCAGGAGCTAACCTGAGGAGATGCCTTGCTATAGTGGAGCGGTCAACTGTGACATTGGAAGAAGGGAGAAGCACAGGATCCAGCATCAGAGTGGACATAATGGGATCCAAGAACTCATCTGGGGCATCCGAGTAAGTCTCCTCTTCCTGCTGCTGTCTGTCTGCATGGGGCTGAAAAGAAGACACATTGACAACACACCTTCAGAGTTTCTACCTAAATCCACCACAGCGATCACAGCATAGATTCAGAAAACACAGATTTATGCTTGTGTTATTTCTGGCAAACCAGCTTCTACAACTAATGATACCTTTATTTTATCAGCGAGAAGTCCAAAAGCCACGATCATGTCCCCGGGCTTGTTTATCTTTTTCAGTACCCGAACTGTTTGGGTGAAGAGGGTGGCAGAGTAAGATCGTCCATCCTTGGGGACTGTGGCACAGAAATTCTCCTCGTCACTGCCATTTATAGGATGACAAAGGGAAGGTATTAAACAAATTACAAAAGGAGGAAAACATTTTGTACTGTTAACATTTCTACAAAAAGATATTGTACATACCCCAAGTTCAGGTAGATGGTGCAGATGTCAGAAACAAGCTGCTGGGGCTTGAAGTCAAACTCACTGAAGTCCTTGACTTTAAGCGCTCCCATTTTAGGACCCACCAGATGCTGCAGGAAGTAGTTCAGCATGGAGATGATCCTCTCAGCCAGGAAGGGATGCACAAATATCCCCTTGATCTCTGGAAATGAGGAAAATGATCAAAAAAAAACAATGGGGTGGATGAAGACTAACTTTGAAAGGATGCATCGATATAAAGAGCCACAATCTTTTCAGCCTGACCTGAGGTGAGGAAGGCCAGTGTGCCGATGGTCTCATTAGACATGATGTTGTGGAAGCGTCCCAGCTGTCCAAACATCTGCAGGCTGGACTCCTTCTCTCTTCGGGCATCGGGGGCCAGGCTTTCCCACTCCCCTCGATCCCGCTCCAGCTGCAGAACCTTAATTTTACTCAGGTACTACAACACACAAAGATAAAGTCTTATTCTTCTATCGAGCTAATGAAAACACCTGAAGGCCTGGAAAAGAGATAAAAACATTGAAGACAACCAGCAAGTTAAAAGTCATGAGGGTCTTTTCCAATTCACATTTTTGACAAAATCTTCTTCATGGTAACCAGTACTATTTGATTTGTGGGAAGATAACCTTAACCCATATTTCAATGTTAAGGTGACACCACAAAAAGTGAAATAACACCAGACAAGAAGAAATGAAAACATGATGGTGGTTTACTTTGTACTACATAATAGGGACGGGTGGAAATCTATGAATGGATTGGAAGAAGGGAGAAGCACTGATGGTGTACTCAGTCTTACCTGAATGGCCTCGTCCAGGAGGAAGATGGCATCATTCATCAGGAGGTTAAGGAACCTGAGGAACAAAGGAGGGTTCATGGCCTCCAGGTTCTCAGATGCATAGTGCGCCAAATGCTGAAAAAGTAAATGAAAAAACAACTCTGTATCAATCAGTATAATAAACTACAACACCCTTAATCACTTACCACCTGGTAGTAAAAGTATGCCAGTTTGTCCCCCCTTATATTCCTTCATTGCACTTACTTATGGGCACTGAAGACTGAAAGGGGCAAAAGTCTATCCCAGCGAGAAGTGAGCAACAAAATGGGACCTCATTGACATTTTATCTTCCATTCTTAGGGGTTCAAAAGTACACTAAGGGGCTATTTCTATCCTTACCACAAGTACTTGTACACTAGCAACAGTTTAAAAAAGGGATAAAGGGGGCAAGGACAAATTCAGGCATTTTGAAGGAATTTATTTGCTGCTCTCTTCACCAAAAATCAATGTCTACTATAAATGAATTGCTTGGTAATAACCTCATAAAACATGTCAAAATCCATTAAGATTTTAATGTACACCCACCACAAATGAATACAACTTTATTTATATTTTCCTGTACTGCCATCCAGCCAATTTCTATCTAATACTATCATTGTAATAAAGTAGTTCAGGAGGCACATTTGAAAGCTTCTTTTGAATATGCTTAAAGAAAAGTATTCAAAGAGTTTGTTTGAGGACACTTTATTTCTTCTTACCTTCACGCTCTCTCTGTAGTCCTCTTTGCCCCACATGTACTTGAGGATGGGGTACATGGGTCTTCTGTAGTTGAATTTCTGTTCAAATTGATGAGGATCACCTGAAAAAGTACAGACAAAAGGACAAGTACAGTTATATGTTTAAATTCTGTTTATAAAACAACCAGTACTGTTGAAGTCAAACATTTTAAGACATATGCATACTTCACCTGTAAATTCAATGTCTACAAACACAGTGATGAGGGCCTCAGCCAGCTGGGGTGCATGTCTGTAAGAGCAGAAGACTCGCTCTCGCTGGAACATGATAGGCTGAACAGCACCAGGAGTGAGCGGCTCCATGTGGGGCATCACCGCCTCCAAGACCTCGGCCAGCTTTGCTCTTAAATGAGGGTTCTTCATCCTGTTGTATATGTGGGACAGGTGGGATTAAAGCAATATGGGAAACATATTTCAAGACAACCTGCACTATTCAAGCAAGATAATAACCACTGATATTCTTCCTTATGAAGACAATGATAAGATAGACTCTTGGTGTTCCAAAAAAGTTATTTCCAAAGGGCTGAGGTACTACCAAGAAGTATTTGCTTTAGAGGAACCTCTTTTGGATAGGGTTGTTTGTTTTTTGACTATTTTACTCTATTAACAGGAGTTAGAGGACGGGCCTGTTCAGTGTTTTTATCCACTGCCACATTTGAATGTACCCACACTTCCACTGCTCTCACTGAACCCTGCATTACTTAGTTGTTTGTAGATGGCTTATGATTAATCTGGTGTAGTAGCTGGACCTTGGCATGATGCCACTAACTCTCTCTTTTCTCTCTGCCATGCCATGTGATAACATGAATCTTCCCAATGAGGACGGTTTGATGTATCTGACTTCAGTTGTGTCCTTAGAAGACAAAAGGTTGCATGCTAAGAGTTTCTCCCCTCCTTGTCCATCATTTGAAATATATTGATTATTGTTTTAATGTTTTAGTTATTTCTTAAATGTGCCAAAAGACAAGGTGTTCATTCTTAGTCACACCATGATAAAAATGAAAATAAAACATTTGAAAAGCCCTTCTGGGTGGGTTCTAGATCCAACCCTTGGAATATAAAAGGGATCCCTGTGGAATCCCCTCTGTAGGTTTCTTGTTAAGACGGTGGATTAAATCCTCCTGTGCAGGTTCTTTGTTGAACCATTACACCATAAAAAGGATGTGGGGGAGATAGTTGTACATACGGTATATGTTGGGCTTTAGAGACAACCCTCTGAAATTCTACCACTTGGAACCACCAAAAAAAAAAAAAAAAAAGGTTCTACAGGGATCCGAAAACAGTTTTCCAAAGGGGACAGGTAGAACATTTATTTTTGGTTCTAATGAGCACTTTATTTCTGAGAGTGTAGTAGAGCATGTTATGTACCTCTCTACATTCCCCATGAAGACAGTGATGAAGTTAAGAATCTGCTCCAGACTATCCGTTGAGGTCTCCAAAGCATCGTCCGCAAATCGACGCAGGAAGATGAAAAAATCTCCTATGTTCTCGGCAAAAAACTCTGTCCAAGGAAAGACACAAGGAACGACTATTATTTGAAGGAATGTTAATCAATGTAATTTTCACATTTTTTTGGTTCTGCTGTTGAAAACCCAGAGATCAGGTAGCTGCACTTTTCACTTGACCTCAGTCTGAACCCTGTTGGGTTTTAATTCAAACCTTGTATCAGTGTCATTACCTCACATAAAAAAAATAGTTATTTATATTATGTTTATTTCAACGGTATATTATTTGGATATGTATTTGATTTTTTGCAAAATCCTCCAATTTATGGAGGATAAAAAAGCTCTGCTCCCCTTTATTTGTATTGTAGGAAAAGATGTGACCTACCTGGAACAAAGCAAAGCATAGTATTCTGTAGGGAAGGCAGGGGAAAACTGAGTGCTACATGTTCAGGCCCCTGGTTTCCCAAACCAAGCTGCACTAGCAGAGCACCGGTGGAGGCTTGGAGGTTAAGGCAGCATTGCAGCATGGCAGGCTGCGTGGTGGCGGCTTTGGTTGACAGATAAACAATCATCAGACGCTCAAACTGCTCCAGGAGCTGCTCTGACATGGGGCTGCCTGATCGCTGGGCCTCCTGCCATGTCACCTGGAGCCGGTGGAGAGACTGGTTCATCTTTACCATCTGCTCGTGGAGTCTGCATGGACACATTATGGTCCATGGACACAAACAGTGCAAGACAACACAGATTAATGCCGTCATAAAGTAGTATGGTGCCAACATGATAGAACATAATGTCAACTACATTTCTGTAACATCTGTACTTTTTTTTTGAAAGAATGTACCTGTGGAAGCCAAGATGCAGGGTGAGTTGTGTGAGGATGAGGTTTTCAGTCAGTAGACTGTAAGACTGTGCAGACTCCACCAGCTGCTGAGGGGGCACAGGGATTAGACAGGTTTCTTTTTCGAGGCCTGGTAAAAGAAATAAAACACTATTCAGTCATAAAATATCACGTTTAGTCTTCCTTAACAGCCCTTCAAAACTGAGAGTTTAAAACGACTATAAACCCACTTGTAAATTCCAAAAAAACAATTTCTACTACAAATATGGAATGAAGTATTGACAAAAGAAAAAGGCTCCCCCAAATTGTCTTATACATTAACCTCTTGCGTGCACGTTGCGATTGCGTCTCTCGTCTTCGCTCAGCTCTTTGAAGGCGCAGTAGGTGGGGTTGAAGGTGAGCAGTTTGGGTGAGCGTGGCCTGCAGAAGGGCTGGCACAGCTTCAAAAGCGCCGCACCTAAGTTTAAGAAGAAAGCATCCGACGCGTACATCTGGAAGATCTCTGGCATCTGATTGGCCCATATCTTTGCTCGACCGGCATTAGCATGCAAACAGTTGCCTAGCCACGAGAGCAGCAAGTGGCGCGTCTCACCAGAACGCTGGAGCAAATTTTTAAAGACTTGGTGCAGCTTCTCATGAAACTGGCCCATGAACTGCAACACAAGGGAAGTAAAGATTATAACCCGTAGACGTTTGTAGTTTGACAAGCAGTGTTTGCTTTCATCATTCATTTCAAGAAATATCATTATCAGAAGTCAACATCATAATAGGAGAATCTGCTGACCTGGTGGATGTTGGCCTCCTGGACCTTTGTCTCCTGGGCACTGGAGCGGGAAGGGTTCAGGAAGTAACCATGTCCTTCCACCACACCTGGGGTTTTTAACAGGCACGAGATGCTTAACACTGCCCCTAAAAGGGTCTTCTGGTACTGTAAACCAACAGCTGGATCTTTGGGCTGGATATACTCCATCAAAATCTACAGAAACCAACAACAAAAAAAGAACTATTCGGACAATTGTGAAAGCTTGAGGGGTTGAAACCACAAACTCAAAGGGTAAATACCAATACAGTATATCTGATCATGATTGTGTTTCTGTAGATGTCAAACACCTGGTTAGAAGTAACGATGCAAATTCACAATGCTTTTTGCAAATGTCTCAGTGTGTCTCCTGACCTTTGCAATATCTTTATGGTGGCTGAAATAGAGCAAAACGTCCAGGTAGGAGTAGAGGACAGGCTGGCAAAGGTCCAGGTCTTTGACACGTCCATGGAAGATATCAAACACTGGTACTATCACCTCCTCGAAAGTACGCACTTCCTGGTCAGAGAGTACTCCCGCAATGACCTCCTCTACAAACTCAACCACCTCCTCTGGCTCTGAAACAGAAACAAAGTGAGAGGAGAAAGTTAAAGACAAAGCTTTACATAAGAAAACCAAAGTAAAAAGAGAGAGCAAGGCAGCAGTCAGGCCTACTGAACCTACGTGATCCATTGAAGCCTTCCAGCAGCAGGTCCAGCAGCTGTTCGTAGATATTCTGGTTGACGTAAATCTCCGGGGTGAGCAGAACCGTCCGTGTGTTAGAAACTGTCAGGTTCTTACAGCGTACAGCAAATGACAGCAACTTCTCTGGTACCTTTGTCACCTTGGGCAACAAATAATCAAACAAAAGAGCATGGGGAATTTTTAATGTTCAAATTACAGAGAGTAGTCTGGCAAGCTCTGAGAGCAGATGCAGAAACCAGCTGCAGGCATTCTCACCTCTTCTTTAGACCTCTGGTAACAAGCAAACAGGTAAGGCATGGCACACTTCTCTCCGGCGTCACGGTCAGCTGACAGGTTAACAGCGCTGCATGACGTCATGTAGATGAGCTGGTTTCCTGGCTCTAGCAGCAGCAGACGGTTAAACAGAGCCTGGAAGACAGAGATCTGATCTAATTACTCACCCATACACATAAAACAATCTTTGTATGACTGATTATTCCTTACATTTCTGAATTAATTCCCTGCATAATACACCTAAAAAACTATGTCTAACTAATGCTTCTGAAGTCATCCAGCAGCAGAAAACAGACACAAAAAAAAAAACATGCTCTTGACCTGTTCTATGTTGTCCATGTCCAGCCAGTCCTGTCCATCCAGATCTGCAGCCATCTCCTCCAGGTAAACACAGCGAGGGGGGATCCCATTGCCTCCTCTCATACTTGGGTCACCTTCAAGGAAATGAAACCATGTTCCATAAAAACAAAAATCTCAAATTATAGGACATAAAAAGCTGTGACGTTTAAACAAAAACAAACATTATAGCTGGATTATCATAGCCGAGAAATAAATACCGACTTCAAAATCATCATAAGAATAAATAATAATGGATAATTGAAGCGCCTGTGTTTATATTTTTCAAGGCTGAGGTGGCAGAGGAAATCATTGTAGGACTCTATGTGAAGGGGGGGGGGGGGGGGGGGCTTTTGCCAACATTTCCTCAACACCATGACTCATGCTTGAGCAGCATTCTCACATTGAAGATTCACAATATGCAAGGTCTTGCTATTGTCATTAAGGGTGGTGAGTCATTTGTTGCATTACTTACTGAAAGCTAAATTTTGACATTCAAGAGAGCCAGCAACATCAAACAATACCACTAAGAATAGAAGAACAGACTGCTGTACTTTTTTGGCTAAAACCCAGCTACATATAGAGACATCTGTCTGTCTGTCTGTCTGTCTCTCTTATGTCCTTTCAAAGAGAAGCAAAAGAAGACTATTTTGCTGGTAATGTAAAGAAGAAACCTGACTTTGCACCTTACATTAATTGGAATCTGACCTTGGCACTATGTTGAATGTCACCTCCCACTCTCCTCCCCACATTTCATGTCTCTTTGAATTCATACATTTGAAGCTCCTACTCATCAAATCATTCAGTGACTCCTCGTGCCCTATGGAAGTGTGTACTGTCATCCTGGAGGGAACACTCCCAAGAGGAAAGAGAATGATTCCTCATAGAATAAATGTCATAACTCAGAACAACTTGATTTAAATGTTATTGTGACCCTTTCCTCTAAGGGGAGAAGTGGGCCCATAAAAATGCTCCCAACAGCATAACAGGCTCAGTTACTACAGATGTTCAAACAGAAAACCCAAGTTTAGCAAATGGATCTACAATTGTTTACCTGTTGTATGTTACTACTAGGTATTTGTCATTCAATGTTGATATAACAGACATACAGTAGAATGTATGGTTCATGCAGTAGGTGGATATTCAATATACCTTTTAAACAGTTGTCTATTTACATGGTCATAAATCAGAAACTGGACTACTGTTGTTTATTAAGTAACTTGCTAGCAACATAACTGCAGACTGGAATCTCTGCTGAGCTGGAGTTTGTGTTTATTTTCATAGAACTAAGACGCAGGCATACATTTTGTATAAAAAGCGGTACTCGTTACAAATCACTCATATTTAATCTCCTTTTACTTACTGTTGTCAAGAGTGATGAGAAATATTCGCTGGATCATGTGATTGACATTGAGCTGTTCACAGAGCTCCTGGCGGGACCGGAAGGAGCGGCTGATCTCTGCCACAGAGTCATCATTTTCATCGACGCTGTCTGACACAGAGTTTTCTGACTCTGACTGGCTCTCTCCTGAGTCCTCCACTGTCATACAGGAAGAAAAAAAAAGGTTGGTATGATTTCATAACATGGATTAATCTAAGCCAGAACAAATGAGAAGAGAGAGAAAACCCTGACGCTCCTCTAACACTGAAGTTATGTGGGCATTATGTGTGTATCTGATTTGTTTCTCTGCTCTTCGTTTCGTAACTATGATCAGCAGCTCTGATAACTCACGTGGTGGTTCGGTAGACTGTTGAGGTTTCTGGCCTGATGCGAACTGCTTGGCATCGGCCAGTGAGCTGAAGAGGGCGGCAAAGGGGTTGCAGGAGATGTTCTGGTTGTTGTTGCCCTGGTCAGTCATCTCATTGGGGCTCAACACTCACTCCATCCAAGATCCCAGCCTTCAAGGGCAACGCAGACACATCAACACAGACGCAGCACTTACAATATCCACACAGGTTAGTATTTTCTTTTCTAACATTGTCTGACTATTATCATAACCGTGTCAGCCTTACAGTTACAGTCAGACACACGGAGGTCAGTAACAAGAACAAACTGGACAAAGTTGTTAAACTAGGCAGCAAGATAACTGGGAAGCAAATGTACAGCATTTCTTTCCTGACAGACCCGTACACAGTGAATTTAGCCATCAAGATTACAGCTGACCCTCTGCACCCCTTTTGGTCAGAGTATGAACTCTTGAATTCAGGGGGCGCAGGTACAGAACGCCCAGGATGAGGACTAAAAGAGGCATTACATCCTTTGTACCGCGCAGTATTCAGCTGCTTAATAAGACCTGACTATACAGGACAAACTCGGCACTCTTGCACTTTTTTTATTTAACTTGCTGAAATCCCCTCATTGAATCATGTGATGCTTTAGTGTGTTTTTATGTGCTGTCCTGTAAATTTTTGTTTGTATTGTGTGTGTTTTTTTTTTTTTTAGCTCTCTGTGCAAGGCAAATTCCCCCTAGGGGCAATAAAGGTTTCACTCATTCATTCATACATCTTAATCTTCTTCTTTGTGGTTCACATCCAGGAGTGAGTTTCCAGACCTCTCCACTGTAGTGTAGAAGATCAGATCAGACCTAGATATTCATAATTTGTGAAAATGTGAAGAATTTCCCGTCTCAATATTTCTGCGTGTGAATGTTTCTCTTCATACCGAACACAATATTTCCCTTAATGTAAAAAGGTACTCTTTAACATGCCTGTGTCCTCCTCACTACATCCTCTTTCTCCTGATCCTACGTCTGCTTTTCATTTCTTCAACCTCTGACGTACTAATAAACTTCAGACATGTCGTAGAGATCAACCAATAAAACAATTACTCCTGCAGTCGATTTTAAAATGGAGCAAACAAACAAAACAACCAACCGCAAAACAGCATGTCGGCGGATCAAAGTTACGTGTGTTGTCACGGTTACCCATCAGTTTAGTTTAGCACCTTTACTTTGTGGAGCTAGCTTTCCTCTTCACCCATTATTTTTTAAATCATGTCAGCTGTCAGCCCTAGCAGTCATGTAGTAGCATTAGCGACCTAGCCGGGAGGGTTGTGCGAGTAGCAGTGACCGTCCTGCCTGCAACAGGGGCTAAGTTAGCTGGTTAGCTGGTTAGCTTGTGTAGCAGCAGAAGCTAAAGCTGTCACTGGGTCACCACGACTCTCTTAATCTTTGGCATAGATTTAACAAACTGTCACGTTTTGTTTCCTGTATTATCAGTCCAAAATGACATGTGCAAACGATAAAGAGGGCTGTCGTACCTGCTTGACGAGGAAGAAGTGTGGTGTTTTTTTTTTGGTTTGAAAAAAAAAATTGCTTCTGCGAAACCAGTGGAAGCAGATCCTCAGTAAATTGAAATTGTAAACGTCATCAAAGTGAGACGAGGGGTTTCTCTCTGCTGCTGCTGCTGCTGAGTAACTTTAAGAAAACAATAAAACATTGTGGATTAAAAGAAGCATTTCGTTGGACACTATAAAATGTAGTACACGTATGCAACCCTTATTAAAAGTAATGCAGATAAATTCAATCTTTTCTTAAACTGTATTCAAACATAATACTTGTGGGAATAATTTAAAATAGTTCATATTTGATTTTTTTTTTCGTATTTCATATTTGATTTATTTTTCAGTGTATGGTTTCAACATCATAATACACAACAACAACAAAAATATTTTCTCATAATGCTGAAACACTGTTCATGAGAAAACAGGAGCAGGAAGAAGAAAACTTAATAGTCATTAATATAACAAGTTATGCCCCAAATAACATAATATTTGTGACTTTTAAGGAAGGAAAATGAGCATTAAAATTTCATATATACTGTACTTAAAGAGATACTTTAACTTAGTTTGTTAAATAAATAATTAATTAGTATGCCTTATCACGCACATACAGTAAGGATATGTGCATGATTATTCATATTTATGAGGGCCTGTATTTGCATATATTATACATAGCCTAATGCAGCAAATAGAGCAGATTCAGTTAGATTTTGAGTGTTTTAATCTTTATATTTACAGTCTATGCCTCTCTATTAATGATTTTTCACTGATGTGTATGCTGGCTGTCAGCAGAGGGCAGCAGCAGGCTTCATTCTGGATCATTCTTAATGTTAACTCAAGAGCGCCCCCCCCTCATTAAACTGTGTTCCTTAGTTTACATTTGGGTATGAGGGGCTGCATTTCAGGGAAACCATTTTTACAACGGTGGTATAGCTTCCCTGTAAACCACGTAGCACTTTTTTGTTTGTATGTTGTGACAGCTGCGCAATTCCCACCATTTCAATGCATCCAATATCAAACTTCTCCACCTGAACAGATGTGTTGTGAAATGATTTGACAAGTACTCCAGATGTGATCAGTGAGGCAGCTCAGGAAATAAAACCAAGTTTGATCTAAACAGCTTTAATACTGAGCATTGAGTCACAGAACAAACACATACCATACCAAGTTATCATTCAGAGAAAATAAAACACACATAAAAACTTTATCATTTATGTGAAGACATACACAGTATCGTATACAATCAACATTTTAACATGATTGGCTTTGTTTAGTAAACTGGCTTCTCTTTTTTTCCAACTTGGTATGTCGAGACAAAATTCAGCATGAATAGAGTTTTACAGTTAAGTCATGAAACGTCTGTTCAGTTTTCTCTTTCACTTTGATTTGTGATGTTAAATAATTTGAACACATACTCTTTACACCTGCTGTTTATGCTATGTAAAAAGACATACACATACATTTACAATATTACAAAATAAGGCACATTATTTACAACCTAAAGCAAAGTTTTGAACATAATTCTGTGAAATTAGCTGGAGTCATCACAGTAATAGGAAGGCTCAGCCTCAGTGAAATGTTTTTAGGTAAGAGGGTTCTTGATAAGTCTTTGTTCGTAGTGGCTCTGTGCGTCAGTACTGAATTCAAAGTGTCTCTATGGCTTCTTTTCACCATATTTGATGGACAGAAAGCTGCAGTTGGACTTCCTTTTTTACCTCCTGGAGCTTTGGTTCACTCAATGTCCACTATTTACCATACTGCACCCCTTTCCCCCGTCTTAACCAGTCCCTCCAGGGGGACTGGGTTTTTTCCTGATTAGAGTCTGAATTCCAGGTGGAGGAGGAGGAGGAGGGCTGTCGTGTCCAGGTGGAGGTCACACTGCTTGGCCTGCGGAAGAAGGACATGCCGTTGGATGGTGACTTCTTCTGAGGAAGCTCCGACTGCTGCTGTGACCTGAGCTGCTGGTTGATGATGACCTGAATGTCGTCCTGAGAGAAGGAGAGGAAGAAGAGAATGTGAGCAGGATTTCGAACAATCTCACAATTCAATTATTTTTGAGTGACATTTGTCGTAAACATCAGTACCCAGGTCTTGAAGGCGAGTACAGAACCCAGAAATAATCAGCTACAAATGAAGTATTCAGAAATGGAAAAACATTGTTTTGTCTGATTATTTGACAAGTATATAGATTTAGACATGCTCTTAGAGTCCATTTTTGTTTCATTCACGACTGTTTTAAAAGACAATAACTTCATGGAATGCTCAAAGGCAGATTCAGAGAACTAAAGACTGAAATGACATTGAGCTAAAACAGCAAAAGCATTATCTCAGCAAGTCTCAAATCTGGACTCTTGAAATGTTTAGAAAGCCATGTAGTTGCCGGTCGTCAGTGTTCTTTGTGTGGACTGATCGCTGCATTTATCTGTTTTTGATCTGTATTTCTCAAGTTCCATCAGTGATTTGCTCCAAATATTTTTATTTTTTTTATCTCCATTTGAACATGAAAGATCCTAATTTCCGGCAGATGGCTCAGCTTGGCATAGTGACTGTGCAGCAGAAAGAGACACTTGCCTCTAAAAGTCCTCCAAATTGATAGGACTGGGAGAGAGAAATTACAGCATCTGTCCCTGACCTCCTACTGAGGACACAAACTGAGATACATCCATCCTGTCCTGGTAAATTAGCACTAAAACTGCTGACAGCATGGCTTTAAAAGGGATATTGAGCTTTATCTTTAGGGTGTAAATACAAGTATTTATTCTGGATTTGCTCAGAGAGTCCAAGTCTTTTGACAATGTGACTAAGACACAGCATGAGGCGTGAAGTTGGCTGGTTTATGAAACATCAGACCTGACTAATTGGGCAAAAAGCTGAATAGAGAAAAAGGAACCCACCTGCCAGGCCTCCAGCTCCTGTGACAGCTCCAGTTTCCGTTGGATAGCTTCTAATAGCTGGTTGTTCAGGCACATCATGTCATTTTTACTTCTCACCAGCTCGACCTCCATCAGATTTTTCCTGCAAATATATGAACATAAGTCAACGGAATCACAATTATATCAAATCAAAAAAGGCATATTAAAACATTTTACATATACTGCAAGAAATGCTCTGCCCTCTCCGGTTTCTGAGAGAATAATTCATATTTCACTGAATATTAAACCCAAAGCAGTCTGTCAAAGGCATCTGGATATATTTGATACTATCAGGCAGCGAAAAAGTATTTCTTCTCACTTGGCTATGGCTTCGTCTCGGTCCCTGATGGCCTGCTGGACAGCTTCATTGTTCTCCTGTACGCTCTGCAGCTTCTGCCTCAGCTCTGCATTCTGCTGCTGCAGCACGACATTCTGGAGAAAGAAGAAATGATCTATGTTTAGACCGCCATGTCAAACTTACTGTAAAAACTGTAAATCAGTTTCCGTATCTTTTTAAAGCACAAAATTGAGCACTTTTGCTGAACTTTTTAAAAAAATGTTAAGGACTTGAAATGTTATGTGTTCAAATTCTCATTATGATAATACAAAAATAGTGAGAGTGATGTCATTTTTAAACTGAATACTAATTGTGATCTTATTTTTGATTTGGAGGTAATCTCAATAAGAGGGATGCAAAATTTGTCGTGGTACACAAGTCCTCCATCATGCATGCACTTTTTAAAGTAATTTATGCCATTTAAAGAATCTCACTGTAGATCTGTGACACTGACATGGTTTAAAATAAAAGCAGTGAGGTCAGAACTGGCAGTCAAAACTCTAAAATAATGGGTCGCTGCTCCTCCCTGATACACTCGCCTGTTCATCTCTAGGGTTACCTGATCTCGCAGCTCCTGTGCTGCACTCAGATTCCCACACTGATCACCCGTCCCATCAACAAAGGCATGATTCAGCTCCTGGGACAGACACATTAACACAGGGATCAGGTTTCAGCCGAGCATTTCACAGATATTTACACCAGAAAGGGGTTTCTGTGGCGTTGGCCTATTTGCACGGCGCTCCAATGAGGAAGAGGCGGGCGAGAATATTGAGTTACAGTGGTAAATGCCTGTTACTGGTCAGGAGACACAAGTGAACAATTGTACCTGCTCGCTTGTGGCCGATAGAGGCTTAGTGGAGTATGTAACCTATCAAGTGCAACAATTCATTGACATCTTCTGCACAAACGAGGACACTCAGTTCCTCAGCGTGGTGCCTTCAACGGCCACAGGGTGATAGTTCAGCTTACTTTGAATTAAGTTATTGTCTAATGTCTTTCATGCATTTTCTTTATCCATTGTCCTCTTCCAAATGGTAAAATCCATCATACTAAAAGTTAAACACCAAAAAATGCTAACATAGGGGTTAAAGAATTATATTCTTATTTTAAAGCTGTGTTTCAAATGCACCAGTCTGCAGAACTATCCTACAAATGTATAAAATTACATCTTTTTTAAAAGGTAATATTTTTTTAAATGTATGCGTCTCTTGCTTTAATCCATCCAAAACATTAAGTATTCCAAGTTTCATGAGACAACTTTTTTTATACATCAATAAATGTAATTGTTTGAATGATTATTCATCAGCCCCAGAAATGTTAGCACAAAGGGCATATAGTATATTAAGTTTTTATGTGCACTATAATGGGAAATATAAAAAAATGTAGAACAG